>NC_043018.1:2242010-2279510 GCF_006345805.1 Octopus sinensis | reverse complement strand
TATATTGTGAATTCCGATCTCGCCAAGTAAACTTTGCTTCTGGCGTTGATGAAATAAAGAAGTACCAGTGAATTACTAAGGTATAAAGTATCGACGAACCACCCCTCCCCACCCAATACATGAAGGCCGCATTCCTAAATGAGAAACAATTATTACAGTTATTACAATCGTTGTTCTGTGCTTCAACTTGTTATGTAATTTTTCCCGCATTTTTTCATTTAGAAAAAAACTAATCATTTTCAAGTTAAACTATTGAAAATCGAAATATCGGTTTATTTAAGTAAGCCTCATTTTCATTGCATACTGAAATACACACGTAAACCAGAGAGGAAATTTAGACTATTAAGCCATAGCTTTTTCTTCGATTCTCTTCATAGTCTTCTGATTTTTAAAAGCCAGTTTATTCTGCTAATTTTATAGTTTTCGAATGAGCCTGTAGGAGCATTGATGCCAATTAGCTTACTTCTGACACCATAATTCATTCTTGAATATCAGTCCGTCTTAGCTAATTTTCTTCTGCATTTTCGTGTTTTGTATTAAATAATCTCGTAATCTTAAATATGTTTATGGGTTGATCTGATCTCTTTCTCTGATTTCTTCCCTCATTCAAATTTATTTTGCCCCCCCCCTCCTTTTTGCGGTAATTTGCCTCATAGTAGCCTTGGGATTGCTTCTAAGTCCCGTACTCATTTCATTGGTTCACTGGTATTTAATTTTTCCAACTGAGTAGTCTCCCTTGCGAATATTTTAATCAACCGCACAAAGGAGATGTTTTATGACTTATCCTTGAATCCATAATCGTTGTCGGTTCTAGTTGGGATATGTCCCGATGGGTTTGGAGAAGGGCAGAAGAAGGGAAAAGATTATATGATTGACAGAAACCTTTTCTAATGGGAATTGGACTGATTTGAAGTATTTATCTCCCTCCAGAGTCATACTTGTTTTCCATTTTGTCATTACTGCGTCACTATGCTTAATGATGTTTAAAGCTATTTTATTTACGTGTAGCTTTTTCAGAATCACAAATACAAGAAACACATCATATATTTTAGGTAATCTCTCGAAGTCAAGCTAATGCTTTCTTTTTCGTTTCTGTATTTCGATATAATCTATTCACTAGCAGCTGCTGTTCTTCCCAGCCAAACATGTATTTCTGGTGGTATTTCATCTGTTCTGCTAATATATCATTGCTCTCTCAATGAGTTATCTACCTTTTACAGATTGTAGTGAGTACTTCGTATGTTGTTGGCAAGCAAGTTGTGATCCAGTAAATTTCTGAATGCTCTTTCTTTTTACGTCTGGAAATTACTAACAGCTTCGATCCTCACTGTGCCGCATTGAGGCATCGTTCATAGTTGGTAAGCGCGAAACTGCGAACTTGTCAAGCGAAAAGATTTCCAATCGCATGAATTACATTATAAGTTGTAGACTAATTTGACCTCAGTAATCTGCCATTCCAGCAGTATTGTCATCAGGGATTTACCTCATCTGAGAGTGTTCCGCAATTCCAGTTATATTGTTTTCAACATTTTCCTTTTATATTCCGTCACAGAATACTTTCATCTCAAATGAGGCTACTCTATACTCCAATATCACGTTTACTCTTATTTGTCCTATGCTTATAAAATATTCTTCACATAGGCGCAGGAGTGGCAGTGTGGTAAGTAGCTTGCTTACCAAACACAGGGTTCAGGGTTCAGTGGTATCTTGGGCAAGTGTCTTCTGCTATAGCCTCGGGACGACTAAAGCACTGTGAATGCATTTGGTAGACGGAAACCGAAAGAAGACCGTCATGTATGTATGTATGTATGTTATATATATATATATATATATATATATATAAAAGGGCTTAGTAAAATAAATTACTTTGCCGCATACTGAACTCATTAGAATATATTATAGATACGGTGTATATATATATATATATATATATATATATATATATTATATATAATATATATATATATATATATATATATATATATATACAGATATAGATATATGTATGTATGTATGTATTTATATACAGATAGATTAGATCGATATATACAGATAGATACATATATATATATATATACATATACATATATATATATACATATATGTACATATTTATATATATATATACATATATGTATATATACATATATAATGTAACAAACTGAGGAAAAATGATCTTTCAAAGGGTTGTGTTAAACATCCAATTCTCTGCTAGATGATGATGATGAGGATGATGATGATGGTGAAGACGATGGTATGTGTAGTCGTGTGTGTATGTGTTTGTCCGTCCACAATTGCTTGACAACCGATGCTGGTGTGTTTACGTCCCCGTAACTTGGCGGGCTTGGCAAATGACCGACCGATAGAATAAGTAATTAGGCTTACAAAGAATACGTCGGCGGGGGGTGAATTTCCTTGACTTAAGGCTGTGCTCCAGCATGACCGCATAAAAATGACTGAAAGAAATAAAAGATAGAAAAGAAAGAGAAAATACCTTTTCCAAATACATAACATCTGAAAGAAACTCTGGCGTCATCATTCAGAGAGCTTCATCTTCTTCCATGCATTTGTCGGCATCTTTTACTTCAGCGTTTCTTTTCCATTCTCTTTTTCTCTTACTTCGCTCTTTTCTCTTTTTAAACATCTGCTTTCCTTACAAATTTCGTATTTTTATTTGTTTTAATATCTTGATATTTATTTTTCATAGTTTTTATTCATCTTCACTATCTTCGTCACAATCTCCACCATCACCACCTTCAACACCTCTATACTCAACGCGCTTTTAATAACACTGTCGTACGTGTAAATTACCATTATCATCATCATCATCATCATCATCATTATTATTATTATTATTATTATTGTTATTATTATTATTATTATTATTATTATTATTGTTGTTGTTGTTATTATTATTATTATTGTTATTGTTGTTATTATTATTATTATTAATATTATCATTATTATTATTATTATTATTATTATTGTTATTATTCTTATTATTCTTATTCTTATTATCATTAATATTATTATAATTATTATCATCATCATCATCATCATCATTATTATTAATATTATTATTATTATTGTTATCATTATTATTATTGTTATTATTATTATTATTATTTTTATTATTATTATTATTATTATTATTATTATTATTATTAATATTATTGTTATTTTTATTATTATTATTATTATTATTATTATTTTTATTATTAATATTATTATTATTATTATTATTATTAATATTATTATTGTTATTTTTTTTATTATTATTATTAGTATTATTTTTATTATTATTATTATTATTATTATTATTATTATTATTGTTATTTTTATTATTATTATTTTATTATTATTATTATTATTATTATTATCATTACCATCACCACTGCCACCATCAAAATCACAACCATCCCACCCACCATCACCATCGTTATCACTATCATCATCATCATCATAATCGTCATCGTCGTCATCATCGTCGTCATCATTATCATGATACATACAACACGTAGTTTTTGGCATAGAAAGTTAATAGGAAAATATTTGTCGTTCATGATGCCTCACACACGCACACACACAGTTTATTTATGTGTATGGGTGTATGCAGATAGGTAAGTGTATATATATATATATATATATGTATATAATAGATATATATTATATATATATATATATATATATATATACGTACATATATATATATTATATATATATATATATAAAAATAGATAGATATAGATAAATGCAGGTATATGTATATATATGTTATATATATATATATATATATATATATATATATATATATACATACATATATATAGAGAGAGATAGATAGATAGATACATGCATGTATATGTATATATATGTATATATATATATATATATATATATACATATTATATATATAGATAGATAGATAGATACATGCATGTTATATATATATATATGTATCTATATGCATACATACATATATATGTTATGTATATATATATATATATATGTATATATATGCACATGAATATATGTATATACGTATGTACGCGTACACATATGTATGCATATATGTATGTGTGTGTATACATGTATATATTCATAATGAAAAATGTATCCGCCATTCCGTAGGTTTCATTAACATTAAGAGAAATGCGAAATGAAAAACCTGAACATTTTAACATTCAATATAAATATTGAAGAAAATATGGGAGGCGAGAATCTACAGTTATGAATATTTTCTCCATTTAAGGATAGCAGGGATTTTTTTTATCTCCTGTTGACGACTTACACTGTAAGCATTTATTTTTAAATGGCTACCTGATGGTGGTGATGTTGGTGGTGTAGGTGGTAGTGCTGGTGGTAGTGCTTGTTTTGGTGGTAGTGGTGGTGGTGGTTGTGGCGGTAGTGGTGATGGCGGTGGCGGTGGTGGTGGTGGTGGCGGCAGCGGTAGTGGTGCTAGTGGTGGTGGTGGTGGTGATGGTGATGGTGGTAGTAGTGGTGGTGGTGGTGGTGGTGGTGGTAGTAGTGGTGGTGATGGGATGGTGATGGTGGTGGTGGTGGTGGTGGTGGTGGTAGTGGTGGTGGTGCTGGTGGTGCTGGTGATGGTGGCGGTGGTGGTGGCGGTGGTGGTGGCGTCGGCGCCGGTGGTGATGGTGGTTTTTGTGGCGGGGTGTGTGGGTAGTGGAATGGGCGGGGTAGTGGTGGTGATGGTGGTGGTAGTGGTGGCGGCAGCGGTAGTGGTGCTAGTGGTGGTGGTGGTGGTGGTGATGATGGTGCTGGTGGTGCTGGTGGTGCTGGTGATGGTGGCGGGTGTGGTGATGGTGGTGGCGTCGGCGGCGGTGGTGATGGTGGCTTTGGTGGCGGGGTGTGTGGGTAGTGGGATGGGTGGAGGTAATGGGGGTAGTGGTGGTAGTGGTGGTTGGGGGGGGGATGAAATTCTTAGCAATGGTACTTGACGCTGTTTTTTAAAAAGGGAAATGTAACGCTGGATTTTTAGATTGATTAGAAGCAATGGATGAAACAGCATTCATAATTCCTATATTGACAGTAACAACATCGGCAACGAGAAAACCATCGTTACCACCACCAACACCACCACGACCGACTTTATAAGATAAACAACAGTTGTCCCCCTCTGCATCAATAGCTCTCAAGCCATAACCACAAATTGTTTTAAAAGCAAGGATGTATTTGAAAACGTCGGAGCTGATAAACAAAGCGTCAAGAATGGTATGGCTGAAACGCATTAGGTAGGCTTCCTGGATCAGCATCCATCTACAAGTAAACCAAATCAGCAATAACAACAACGACAACATCAACAACGTCAATAACAACAACGACCACATCAACAACAAAATCAACAATAACGTTCATTTGAGTAATAAACTGATTGTCCGAGTCAAACAGGAACAGTTGCGTCGCTTCACGAAAGGCTACAAAAAACCTTTGACAGCCAAAAATGTCTTTCACTGCGATCTGCTTCAAGGTAAGGGATACACGGGAAAATGCTGTGTCCGGTTTAGAGAGGGACGTGGTAAACATGGCTGGGATATTTCCTAATAGCTCTCTCAAACAGAGATTAGAAAAGGTTAAACCAAAACGACGGTTGCACCAACGACAACACGAACACCAATATTGAGAGCAACTCAGCAGCTACATCAACAAAGCTATCGACGACAGTAAGACATAACGGTAATAATAATAATAATAATAATAATAATAATAATAATCTTGGTATAAAAGATGGGCTACAGCAAATATTCTGCTCAATACCACAGATTTGCTTGTCAGTTGTTTGACCTTAACCAGTTGAGCATGTCCCTTAGTGGCTGACGATATGTGCATCTCTGATCACGAGCAGAAGTAGTGGGGGAGCATCATAGCTATGTGTTGAGAGGGATTCTTTGGGGTTTGAATAATTCACCTCTGGAAACATGGGTGTTTCGTTCAACGTCCCTAAACAACCCTTATTCAGGGACCTTTTGAGCGGGATGGGCTACTCGATCTGAAGAAATTTCTAACCGGGCCCCACTTGCAAGGTCATGTGCTGTTTATCTTGATATGAGATCACCATGTCGCGCACATATGGTTGTGATGCATGTGCCTGGTGTACCTTAATCAGACGGGTGGTCATGATGGGTATATTGGGCTTCGTATATTTTACGCCAGTGTCACTTTGATGGCATGAACTGCTCTCTCACTCAGTAATAATAATAATAATAATAATAATAATAATAATAATAATAATAATAATAATAATAATAATAATAATAATAAATAATAATAATAATAATAATAATAAAAACAACAACAACAACATTATAATTAGGGATTGGTAGTTTAGTTAGGTGGCGCTGCAAACTGCTCTATGTGTTTCCACACCATTTGTCTACAGCGAGAAATTTTCTCCATGACAAAGAACAGGGGCCGGCTCGTTCCCCGATTCCAACGGACCTCAAGCATGTTTGAACTGGTAATAACACTGCAACATTATAATTGCCGACAACAACAAACGACAGACAGCAACAGCAGCAGCAGCAGCTAAAATAACAACACCACTTGAACTGCTCTTTCTTAAAGAATATAAAATTATCAAAATTTAAAAACAAATAGGCGCAGGAGTGGCTGTGTGGTAAGTAGCTTGCTAACCAACCACATGGTTCCGGGTTCAGTCCCACTGCGTGGCATCTTGGGCAAGTGTCTTTTGCTATAGCCTCGGGCCGACCAATGCCTTGTGAGTGGATTTGGTAGACAGAAACTGAAAGAAGCCTGTCGTATATATGTATATATATATATATATATATATATAATATATATATATATGTATGTATGTGTGTGTGTGTTTGTGTGTCTGTGTTTGTCCCCCTAGCATTGCTTGACAACCGATGCTGGTGTTTACGTACCCGTCACTTAGCGGTTCGGCAAAAGAGAACGATAGAATAAGTACTGGGCTTACAAAGAATAAGTCCCGGGGTCGATTTGCTCGACTAAAGGCGGTGCTCCAGCATGGCCGCAGTCAAAATGACTGAAACAAGTAAAAGAGTAAAAGAGTAAATAAAGGGAAGTTAGTGAAGAAACTGATAGCACCAGGCTTAAATACGTACCAGAGTCTATTTCACTGACTAAAGTATTCTAAGCAGAGCCTCTCCACGGCCGCAGTCCAATGACTGAAACAAGTAAAAGTTAAAAGTTCAGTAGGAGTTGTTTAAGCCGAAGTCAATCTTTATTAGTGAAAGAAAAATATATGATGAAAGACTTTCCAGCTATGGCTATCCAATGATAAAACTATAACAACTACAGACATCAATGTCGATTTTAGTTATCTTTGTTGAATATGCAACAATGTCGTATATATTTTGGTGAGGACAGTGAAGTACAAAGACACGTTTAAATTTGGAGTTTTAAACAGTCACTAATGGCGAAACACGGATCTGTAACCTAGGTGTATTCTAGATGTACTCTCGATAAGCAAAAACATACAAAGCACCCCACACGAAGTGTGCAGTTAGGTGTCCATTCAGTTAGAGTAATGTTGGAAATGCGAGGCTTGAATAAGCGTTAATTTGAGTTTAACTGAAATCAGTATAAAATCCCGAACGAGTATGTGGCCATTAAACATAGATGTAACTGCTATATGCAACGTAATAACTATATACAAATTATTAGTTCTATGCATTATAACCCCTACATGTAACGCAATAGCAATATGCGATGTAATAAGTATGTGCGATGTAATAGCCTTATGCAGTGTAACAAGTATGTACGACGTTATAGCGAGATGAAACGTAATAGCTAGATGCATCACAACAGTTGCCAAACTTAGGTTCTCAGATCTCTTCTAAACATCAAACAGTTGAACCAAATGAAGTAGGATGGCAGTAAGTTTTAGCTTTCTGCTGTAATCCTGACGCTACTGGTTACTATAAGAGCCCTCAGCAGGCTGCCCTTCAATCGAGATGTTATATTTAATTTCCTCCTTTCTATTCACTCCTCCTTGATTCCTCTACTTAAACCAACATCATTTAAGTCATTCTTTTACGACAGTTTACGTTTGCTTTTGTGTTATGCTCAAAACCTGCAGAGGTTGACTTGACCTTCATCTTTCCCACTGGTGAATACAAGAACTGCTAAGCTGCAGTTGACTTCAAATGTTCACTTCTCGCTTAAATGTGTGTCCTACTATCTGCCTTAGCAATCATTTATTTTTCTTATTAGTATCAGCATTAAAGCTATTTTTATTTATTTACTTATTTATTTATCTATTTATTTATTTATTTATAGCTGGTGTTTTTCTACTACCGAACGGTTCAGACAAGAAATAGTTTAGTTTGCTCTCAAATGACATAAGAATTTGACATATCATACAAACTGCCAATCAAATGCCGAAGCATGGCACAGCTTAAAAGGGTCTTTAGAGATGCAGATCTCTCCAGTTAACCTGCCAGATGACACTAAATAAACGGTTTAAGGTAAAATAAATAAATAAACTAATAAACAGACAAGTAGTGTAAAGGAAAGAAACTGAATGGCATTCGTGGTTGGTGCATACACATACACACACATATGCATACATGCATAAACATAGACACACACACACATATACATACAAACACATAGACACACACACACATAGACACACACACACATAGACACACACACATAGATATACAGGCAAATCAAAAATAAATGAAAACCATGAAAAACGACAAAAGTCAAATGGACGTATACTGTGAATGTATTAGACCGATGCTCAGAGAAAGTTCTAGGTGGAGAAAATAGAGAACGTGTGACGCTTCAAGCACGGATCTTCGTCAGAAAGAGGAAAGAGAGAAGACAGAACGGAAAAAGCATAGTCCGGGAAAAGCACGTGTGTTGTTACGCGACTGGAAAATAATTGGCCGGAAGGGGAGAGAGAGAAAGGAAAATAGGTTTCTGAAAGGAGGGAGTGCAAATGTGGCCAGTGTGTAAAGGTATATGTGGGAGCATCTGTGGGCGTGTGTTTTTGCTTATATATGAGTGATGAGTGTGGGAGGGCGTAAAGAAAACAGTTTAGTAGTAGTAGTAGTAGTAGTAGTAGTAGTAGTAGTAGTAGTATTGGTGGTGGTGGTGGTGGTGGTAGTAGTAGTAGTAGCATCATCATCATCATCAGCAGCAGCAGCAGCAGCAGCAGCAGCAGCAGTAGTAGTAGTAGTAGTAGTAGTATTGGGCTGATATGTGGTTGAGATGCGAGGTGACGTTAGAGCGTGGGTGTTACTGCGTTGATACGCATATGCATGCGTGTTTGTGAGCGTTAGGTATGTCTGTTGTCTGTGGAGAGTGTTAAGTCCAGACAGTGATTGAGTTTCTAGTGTGAAAATGTACTGTTCTTGGCGAAGTCTAGTGATGGTAGTTCCATGGGGTAAGGCGAGGATGAAGAGAGTGAGGCGCTTGGTAAAGTTCGAAAGTTGAACATACGTGAGGCGCCACGGAAGGACTGTTTAGAAATGGATATTTCGGATATATTGCGTCAATCTGTCGCTAATTCTGTCCGTTAGTCGGCTTATGTGGGCACAGGACGTCTTGAAATATGTACAACAAAAAATACGAAGCACGAGTACATGAAACATGAACTATTCTTTCGAAAAACGAAAGACACAAATGGAAAACAAAGCAAACAAAATAAAGAACGGCCTTTCATCAGATGTTGGCTCTTTTTCAAGTCTCACATATATATATACTTAGGTATAAAGCTATATATATATATATATATATATATATATATATATATACTCTACCACTGGTATTTGAGTACTCTTTTTTCCACCTTGTTTCACATTTATGTGTTTACTCCGGTATATATATATATATATATATATATATATATATATATATATATATATACCGGAGTAAACACATAAATGTGAAACAAGGTGGAAAAAAGAGTACTCAATACCAGTGGGAGAGTAATATGCTTTATTTAAAGCAGCAGAAAATTCAACAAAACCTGTTACTCTGAGTTTGCCGTTGCCGTTCATGGGACAGTTTTTGCAAAAACTGTCCGATGAACGGCAACGGGAAACTCAGAGTAACAGGTTTTATTGAATTTTCTGCTGCTTTAAATAAAGTATATATATATATATATATATATATATATATATATATATATATATATATATATACCTTTATACCTAAGTATGTGCTTGTGTTTGTAGTTATATATATATGCACACAGATGCACATATGTTTATATTCATATTTACATATAAAAACACATACATGCAAGTGCATATACTCATACAAACAAGCACATATACATATACACGCACATGGATTATGAAGTGGTTTACATGTTTTAAGGACATTTTAGAAATGCCTGTTCTGTGAAGTTGATTGGATCCAACAGTGATGTAATTTAGAGTAAGCTATCTTGAAACATGGCGTGTCGTTTAAGGGCAGACTGAATATCGATAACTGAAGCAAGATTCGTGTACATAAATAATCCCAGTAAGTTCTGACATATCAGCGTCGAAAGGATTAAGTTGTGCAAAGTTAATAGAATAAAAGCAAGAGAGAACCAAACTTTATAAGTGTTTAGAAACTTGTCCATTACTTACCGAATTTTGAGGGAGAAATTCCTAAGCAAATAGACAAGATATTGCTCTGAATAAATGCTTTGGTAGTTCCATGACCTTTTAAGTGAATGACAGCCGTTAGCGTAATATTCTGTCAAGATATAAAATCAGTAAAGATTCAATATTTGCTGTTTTACAGAAAAGGAATATTTCGAAAATGCACGTCCGAGAGTAGCCATCGGTTAGAAGAAAAAAAAGAGGTAACTTAGAGTTGTATAAGGTGTCAGATTAGAAAAAGAATTCTTCTTTCTTCTTTTCCCCCGGTCTGTTTCTTTTTCTTTCTGTTAGTGGTTACAACGAGGAAGACGGTGCCTTGTGTTAAACAACTGAAAGAAGTCAATCTGAAACCATATTTATGTTCTATTCTGTCTGGAAAATTCAATGTCACACGGATAGTGTTTAGATCAGTAGTTCTCAACCGGAGCCCATATGGCCCTAAAGGGATCCACATGATATTGCTTTGTTACAGTTCACGTGCAATAAATTGGTTAGAGTTCAACAAATCCTATTTTCACATTTTTTAAATATAATTTCTTTTAATATTTAAATACAAAAATAGAATAGGATTTTTAACAGATCGAAAGTCTATGAGGGTTCAGCCGAGTACAAAAGAATCTTTGGGATCCATAGATAATAAGTGCTTACGAACGACTAGTTTATATAAAGTCTCGATGGTCGAAAGTCGATTTATTGGTTCAATAAAAGAAAATGTTCGATATGAAGGTCATGGGACTAACAAGTTGATGACTACAAAAGCATGAAATCAATCACCAACCAACTTCTTTATAATTGATATTATATTCAGGGTATTGTTTCCTCCCCCCTACCCTCACATGGATTTCTATTTAGCCTCATTAAACCCGAAAAACTGAAGTCAAAATTAAATTAAAAGGGAAGAAAAAGGTACCGGAGGGGCGATGCATACCCTGCACGCAGATATTTTTTTTTCGCAAATGATACTGTGGCTTACAATGTATTGCTCACCCATGCTTTTTGATTGAATTATGTTTATAAGTGTTTGACTAAACTTGCTTATCGGGAAATTTCTAAGTTTGATTTTATTTTATTTTTAACTATCACGATTATAGATATCTATACTCCGGTGAAATTAAGAAATCAACTCGTAAATATACGAATCCATCACTGTACACGCAAGTACACACGCACACACGCATACACATACACGCACTAACAGTCACATAGCTATGTTTGTATTTATGGATGTATCATGCGTGTCTACGCGCATGGTTACACCATGATCTATGCACACACAAACACTCAAACGCAGACGAGGGTTGATTAATATGAAAAAGAAAGTGAACAAAATGAAATAGTTATACAACATATTGCATAGAATTTGAGAAGTGTTTTCAACGTCTTTCAATGGTGACAAGCAAATCAAAGGTATTGTAGTTCGTTGTAGGATATAGATAATATGTATTTTGCAAGCTCAATTTTTTTAAATCTTTTTCTGTAAGTATCACAATTATAGGTATTTATACTCCGGTGAAATTAAGAAATCAACTTGTAAATAAACGGATCTCTCGGATCCTTCAGTGCACAAACACACACAGAGTCGCGCATCTATGTATGTATTTATTTATGTTTCAAGATAATCAAACCAAATCTTCATCGTTTTGAGACCCTCGACCAATGAATATTTCTGCTAAATTTGGTGAAAATCCGTTCAGCCATTTTCAAGGCATTTTGCAAACTTACATACAAACAAGCATAGACCACTGATTACAATATCTTACTTTCGCTTACGTGTACAGGGTAATGATTAGTTTAGAAAGCAATACGTATTTGATACTTATTTTCCCGAATTGTGAAATGGAGAAATGAAATGCACATTCTTGCTCTTGTTATAGGCATGGTCTTCTACATTCACGAGTCGATCATAAGTCGAGATGATCGCACTGAGAGTTATTAAGCAGAAATAAATGTTTAATAACACGCATTTTGTATTTATTACCACGTGAGATTGTAAGCAACTTCGATTCAAGCAATTTCAGCGAAATGATGACATAAAAGTTTATCCATTCAGACACATATCTATCTATCTATCTATCTATCTATCTATCTATCTATCTATCTATCTATCTATCTATCTATCTATCTATCTATCTATCTATCTATCTATCTATATCCATCTATCTATCTATCCATCTATCTATCTATATATATATATATAGGTAGATAGATAGATAGATAGATATAGATAGATAGATAGATAGATAGATAGAGATAGATAGATAGATAGATAGATAGATAGATAGATAGATAGATAGATAGATAGATAGATAGATAGATAGATAGATAGATATTTTTATCAACTTCAACAATAATGATTAATATGTTCTGTGCTAGACTTCTTAAGTAATGTGCGAGAATATTATTCACGAAATATCTTATTAATCTTCATAATGGCCTCTATAGAGTTATTTACGTAGAAATGAGTCATTTGCTCCTCAAAATCAGAGAAAAGAAAATACACGAACTAGACAAAGTAAATCATGTTATAACATTGCTGCTAATTGTGGTAGTGGTAGAAGTAGTGGGGGTCATAAGCTACTGATTCACCCGTAGTGACCTTTGGTCTGTCAGAGAAAGGCGCTACAATTATGAACTTTCATTCTTATATATATCGTATTCAAATCGTCGGTACCACCTGTTTCCGAAATTGGCTCATCTGGTTCCTCCATGATGCCCAGAAGGCCAAGTCGGTATTGGAACAGTCCCAAGCACTGACCGCATAGTGGGGTGGACAGTGGTCTTGGCCAGAGCTGCTGGGCTTTGCGTTGCCTTCCCTTTTGCTTCTTCTTCAGTTTTTTCTCCCCTCCTCAAAAGCGGAACAACCGAAATGAATTGCTCTCCGCCAAGATGGACGGAGGGCAACTTTTGTTTTTCGGGTGGTAGAGCTGACGCCGGCTTAAAGGGGTAAACTGACGCTTATCCATGTGTGTGTGTGCGTGTGAGTGTGTGTGTGTGCGTGTGAGTGTGTGTGTGTGCATGTGTGTGCATCTATGTATGTAAGTATGTAAGTATGTAAGTATATAAATGTATAATTGCACACACACAATTTATATATACATTCATACACACACACACACACATATATATATATATATATATATATATAGAGAGAGAGAGAGAGAGAGAGAGAGAGATAAATAGATAGATAGATAGATAGATAGATAGATAGATAGATTGATAGATAGAGAGATAGATAGAACGATAGATAGATATACATATTACATATTACATATTATATATATATATATATATATATATATATATATATATATAGCACATAAAGTAAAACACCCTCACGTGTTGCTTGAAGGATATCATTTGATGGCCGTGTGGCTGCTATTTCTTCTTGCTTACCAATCAATGTCCTAAGCGCGATCGCTTAACACGACGAGCAAAATTAGACGCCTATAGACCTCTTTCGCTAGTTGCATCATTATTTTTATTAGTTATTGTTGTTCGTCTTGCTCTTGTATGCTTCTCATATCGCGCCCTCTAACGAGCAAGCTTCTGTGATCAAAGAATTCCAACCATGACCTCTCCCTCACTAACTTGTTCAAATTGCCAGCTTTTTTTTCGTAAAAATGAGATTTATAAGGCGAGACTGTAATTTGCAATCATATATATAATATATATACGATACAAAAAACACGTCTGTTAAAAAACTACTCTTTCACTGTTTGATTTATGATTATAATTATAATTCTATGTCTGGAAGTCTATTTTTGCTTCTCATCTATCAATTATTTTCTTGAGAAAATTGTTGAAGTTCTTGGTTTCTCTCAAATAACCATTATTATAAAATTATATCTATTTAGCCAACTCATCGAGCAGTCAATCTCCTCCACAAATTGACTGTTAATATTATGTCAGCACTGTTGAATATAGTCATATTGAAATCTACAACTCTACTTATTAGATATAATAAAAAAAAACTGGGGAGAAATAAATTTCACAGGTCATCTCAGTAAGCAGAAGTAGAAATACTGGCTTCTTCAAGAGAGATACCACAGCGCCAAGTTATAACAAGAGACAAGATTATTTTGTAACATTAGCCGCGATTAGTCACCTATGACCTGCAAATTAGTGTTGAAGTAAACTTGTGGAGGTAGAGTTCATCACATTACGATCTAGAAAATATATTTATTCTACCCAAGTGTTTCTCCAACACACAGAACTAATACAGTCACAACTACTGCCTTCACTTGATATAATTATGATTCATTATAAGGATCGCGGTGGGGGTACAATCCCCCGCAATAATCGAAGAAGGTTTTATTCACACCTATTTCACTATTACACATTGGTACTCCGTTGGTTGCGACGACGAGGGTCTCAGTTCATCCAAACAACGAAAGAGACTGCTCGTGAAATTAAACGTGCGAGTGGCTGAGTATACCATTGGGGAAATTCAATACGACACAGCGTGACAATGTTAGCACTTTGGACTACATGTACCACTCATTTTTGCCAGATGCGTGGACTGCAGCAACGTGAAATAAAATATCTTGTTCAAGGACACATTGCATCGCCGGAAATTGAACTCATAACCTTACGATCAGGAGCCGAATGCCCTAACCACTAAGCCACGTGCCTTCCCAGCACAAGCTATCAGCTAATCAAGCTACTCACTTAAACCCACGTAATTAAAATTCGGAAGAACATTTCAATTCAATAAACAAACAATATATACTTCACACGTATTTTAAGTAGCACACGTTTCTACCTCAGTCGAACGCCGAATAATTAAATGTTATATTAAGGACCTTTCGTTGCTAAACATTCCCGTATTAAGCACAGAATACAATGAAATCCTCCAATATAATTCACAGGCAAATACTCCTAACATAATATCCCCAAATTCTAATTTGTATTAATAACTAGCCTCAATGTACAATTCATATAAATAAACAATGTACTCTTCAAACACATCTAACTAGAAGACGGTGCCTGTTAGCAATGGATAGAACTAAGCAGTTAATACAATATTATTTAGGGATTACACTAAGTACCGAATGAAAGAACAGTTCTCCTCAAGAAGCAAGAGCGGAAATTTTGTATTCTTATGAGAAGTGGGTTATAAGATTATACTGTATATGCAAAGATCGAATTATTTCTTGGATGTTCATGGGCATTGCTTCACCTCATGACTGTTAAGGTGTATATATATATAATATATATATATTATTATTATTATTATTATTATTATTATTATTTCTAAGTCTCTCTAAAGGAGACTACGGCGGCGGTACATGTATATATACTAATAGATCTGTTTGTTGTCTACACCACCTGTCTTCGTCTTTTGTTGGGTTTTTTTGTGAATTCTCTCTCTCTCTCTCTATATATATATATATATAGGAGAGTATTGTAGTTCGCTTGAAGCATTGTGTATTGTTTGTAAAGAATAAAAAGTTTTGAATGGTACAACAATGCACCATAATACAGACAACGGACTATAATAACTGTTGTAATTCAATCATCCATAGTCTGATATGATATTTCGGAATACAATCCATTTTTCAGATATCCCTAACAATTGATGGAGTCGCTGCTATAATCGGTTTTTCCACGGCTCTTCATTGCTTTTACGGCCCACAAGTAGGTTTAAAGTTATCACGTAGGCACTTTACATTTCTTTTAAAACATTATATTACTTTTAAATTTCTATCTTACAATCATATTGTTTTGCACATCTTAAACAGACAATGTTTAATCTCCCATAAGTTCAAAATGTCGGCTTTCAACATTGCAACATTCTTCAAATATTTTCAGAACAGTTTGACACTCAGTGCGGCACAACTTCCGATCTCCATCAAAATCAGTGAATGCATCAGAAATTAAATTTTTTAATTCATTTACTGTTTTGGGATTCTTCACATAAACCTCGTTCTTTACAACACTCCCAAAAAGAAATCCATTGGTGTCAGATCAGGTGAACGTGGTAGCCATTCGATGGTACCCCGTCTTCCAAATCACCGTTAGATATGGTTAGCTGTGGTGCTACACGTCACGAAGCATTTCCAACTGTAAACCTATATATGGGCCACCCTGTATATATGATGGCTGTGTCCAGTTGTGATCTAGGACCAGAATCACTGACAATTACAAACGTTGTGCACTTAGACAAACATGCATTTCACATTTGTCATTCCGCTAGTGGCTATTGAGCCCTTCTCTTGATAGACATAAACCTCCGCACATAACGTCCCCAGTTCACTACGTAGAGGCCGGGTGCTTTCTGCAAATACTCACTTCTTGCTTGACGTCATTCTCCTCTTCATGACAATGACAAACATTGCTTTACCAGTTGACCTCCCATATTTCACGTGTCTACAACGACCACATTACACAATCATAGTCTTGGTTTCTGCGTAGGCTGTTATCTACGAAGAAGTTTGCCTTATAACACCTGCTTACAGATCCTGCGATCATTCATCCGAACTCCGTAAACAGTACATGTGTATCATCGCCTCAATACTCACAATGTCAGCTCGCCTCTGGGACTCAGTACCTGGAGTTCACAACGACCAGCTAGCATTCAGTCTGTATCTCAGACTGATCTCAAGGAAGCTGTCAAAGACACTTACGGAACGCTTGTAAACGCTCCACGTCGTGCATGCGTAGAGGAGCGGCGACAGCATTCTCGAACAGCACACAGCAACCTTTGTTCACCATGGGAATCCATGTGAAACCGGACACGAGTAATCATTCATCTTCTGAGGCTTTAAACACATTTCATATGTAAAAATGTATGTGTTTATATATATATATGTGTGTGTGTGTGTGTATGCATGCATATGTGTGTGAGTGTGTGTACGTATGTGTGTATGTATATGTGTGTGTGTGTGTGTGCGTGTGTGTATAGTTTGAACGTTCAAACCCTTCATTCTCCTCATTTTAATATTGTTCCTTACACTCTAAGCGCCCAAGTAACAAACTGGAACACTGGATGAAAGCTAAAGGAAGATTACCAAGGGAAGGAACCAACCATGGCATTTTACACAAACAAATTCGATATCTGCCTGGAAAGCATATCCATCCTCTCACTATATATATATGTGTGCTTGTGTGAGTGTGCGTATGTGCTTGCTTGTCTGTGTGTATGTGTGAGAGAGAGAGAAAGAGAGAGAGGGAGTGAGTGGTAGCTGTCTCATCCTTGCTGAGCTTGATCTCCTCTCGCACCTGTAGTTGCCTATTCTTAGCGGAAGACCTTAAATCTCTTCTGAGCACCAATGTCTCATTTCAGCATGGCTTCCATTTTCTGCTTGTATATGATGATTGTTCAAGAGGCAATCCCCACATGACTATCACGTCATTTTATAGAGCGTTGCATTAAAATTGGACATCCCGAATAAAATCGCATTACTTATTGACGGCTCGTCCGCATGGCCACGTTATCGCGATCTCATACCTGCGCGGGATATGCAAAATTTTGTATACAAAGATAATCTAAACAAAGAATGATAAGCTCTCATAATGCCATTGATGTTTATCACATTTTTACGAGATTTTCTTTCATTTCAACGCCTCTTCCACCACTTTTAGCTTTCCACGCTTTCATTCCTTCCTCGACTGATTCAAGACTGAAGACATTTCAAATTTGGTTTTAAAACATCAATCTTTCCTTCAGCTTCCTATCTTTTTCTTTTCCACTGAGTAAACTCACCATCTTGCATGTGCCTAGGAATGCATTCATCACCCATGCGGATGATGCGACCTGTTCATCAAGAGTGGTTCCCAAATATAAAGAAAGAGTGGTTTCTAGGCTGCCTGGAATGGACATGGAGAGACCCGTCAGAACGAGACAGTAATACATGCGCCTAAGTACATATATATGCATACATGTGTTTGCTTGTATACGCATGCGTATATATATGTGTGTATGTGTCTGTGTCTCTGTGTGTGAGTATACATACATACATACAAACATACATACATACATACATACATACATACATACATGCATACATACATACATACATACATACATATATATATACATATATATATATATATATTATATATATATATATATCTATATATATAATATATATATATTATATATATATATATATTACATATGTGCAGATACATGCTCCTATGGAATATGTACGAAAACAATGAGGTTAATTAGTCTTGCTCAATTAAATATTCAATTTATTATGTTTGTCGGTTTAATTTCCTTTGAAAAATTACTGTAGGTGATTGCTTTAATTATTTTTTTCCTACATTTCTAATCATTTAATGCTCGCTTTGTTTCCCAGTATTTATCTGTACTTTTCTCTTCGTTTTACATTAATTAATGTTATTGTTATTCATTTGTGTTATTCTTGTATTTCTTAATGTTTTATTTCTTTATGTATTTTTTTTTTCACAGTTTATATTTAGTTCTCATTCACATGTATTGTCTTTGATGGGTATTTTTTGTTTAGTTTGTTTGTGTTTTTTCATTGGTGAACTTACTTGCTTATATGCATGCTTTATACATATATTATTGTAAAGCTGTTGTTTCGCACACCCGCACACACACACATACGCTCAAACGCACATCAATACACACACACACATATGTCTGTACATGGGGTTTCTCGTGGGGATGTTTGTTTTTCAGTTTATTAATGTATTCTTGAGTATTTTCTGAGGTAATTACTGAGATGATCATTTAAATCTTCATGTTTCTCGAGCATTTTCATGTAATTCTCTTCCTATTTACATTATGCAGAACCTGCCCCCATCCATTTGTAACCCTCATTTTCATTTAAACCCTAAAGGTCGCCAATCGGTGCCGTTATTGCCTTTTGTATTCACAGTAATTCTCAACAAACATGTAGCATATATATATATATATTATTTATTCATTTATTTATTCGAGCTCACATTATATGTATTCAAGCGCTACTAAGAGTTTCGTATGCTGAGTGTCCACAAACATATTCTTCAGACGCAAACCACACATCATAACGGACAATAGAAAGGGAATAATAGAAGAGTGTGCGTCGAAATAATTAAGATAAAACTTACTTGGAAAAGGATGCGTGGCGGTCCATCATATAATAATAGAAATAATATACAAATATGTGCATATGTACGTACATATATATACATTTCTACATATATAGGTGGGTACAGGACATACATATATGGGTACAGGACATCGAAAAAACGTTGAACACAATGAGAAACGAAAACATAAAAACAAAAACATAGAAAACGAACAACGAAAAAAAAACAGAGAAACGAGACACACAACATAAAAAATATCCCCCTTCATTCACTATCCCCGTTTCATCTACGCGAGTATATATATGTATATATATATTATATATATATATTATATATAGTGTGTGTGTGTATGTGTATGTGTATATATATATATATATAATATATATATATATATATATAGTGTGTTGTGTGTGGTATGTGTATGTGTATATATATATATACATATATATATACACACATATATATATGTATATATATATATATGTGTGTGTGTGTGTATGTGTATGTGTATATATATACATATATATATAAACACACATATATATATATGTATATATATATATGTGTGTGTGTGTGTGTATGTGTATGTGTATATATATATATACATATATATATATACACACACATATATATATGTATATATATATATATGTGTGTGGTGTGTGTGTGTGTGTGTGTAATGTATGTAATAAATATATATTATAAATTAAATAGAGATATTCAATTGACAATCCAATAATTTATTTATGTTATAACATAATATATTGTGGATATAATATAATATGACATAAGCAATTATTTAAACAACCAAAAAAGCCAACAATTTGTTTCGAGATATTTACATTATTAGATTTATAAACAATACGTATCCACTTATATAAGTCTCTTCAAAGGTGAGGTTTAAAGACAGACGAAATTCCGTGAGAAAGAACAGCTGGATTGTATAAATATTAATTGAAATATCTATGTGTTATGAGCGTGAACGTTAACTTTTCAACTACATAAGAATTACAATTAAAAACAACAACAAAGTTGTAACAGACAAAATGATTAATTAAATGGAATCTATATATATATCGGAGATGTACTCGCATAGCAAGTAATTTGATCTGAGATCGTGTGCTGAAACGAAAACAATTGCAGCGTGGAAGGTGTTTATAAGCCATTTAAGAAACACACAAAAGCCGTTCGATTCACTTCAACATTTAAGTTTAATTTGTCAAAATATTTTCGTCGCTAAAATCCGCGACCTATTCACTGACAAAAATCCGTGCTGCATCTGAGATGGAGCACGGATTTTTGTCAGTGAACAGGTCGCGGTCTAAAAGCGACGAAAATATTTTGACAAATTAAACTTAAATGTTGAAGTGAATCGAACGGCTTTTGTGTGTTTCTTAAATGGCTTACAAACACCTTCCACGCTGCAATTGTATATATATATCAAATAATATTAATCCAAATTCGTTTAGGTCGAAGAAAATCTTTGCCTATCATAACACACAACAATATATGGGCATATAAATAAGTGTCAGGGTCATACTTAATCTAGAGACTGTAATAAAGCGTGTAAATAAATATAAATAATATTATACTAGTATATTGGTGACATACACCAACTCTTCTGTTTTATTTAAAGGTATTGATATAAAAGAAGTTGTTTAATGTAACTAACAAAAATGTTCTTTATTCTTTTCGATTATCCGAGGGCGAATTCCGTAATAGGTATATATCGTCAGTAGTTCATATACTCGAAGAAAAAGCACAGTCTAAAGTATTACAGCAGCAATATATATATTAGGAACTTAAAAGTTATGGCCGGTCATACCTATAAGGTACTTGGCTGTATAGTCTACTCGTCAGATTCAAATAGCCGAATGCTTTTAACGTCTCTAGAATGGAACGTTACGTATTTCTTCCTCCAGGAGTAGAACGGTGATACACCTTCGCTATTTGAATTTGAATCTGACCAGTCGATTATACTGTTAAACATCTTATAGATGCGAAACCAATGGTCACTCTATGCCCGGCCATAATATTTAACTTCCTAATATATATATATACACACACACTTTATTATTAAAGCTACAAAATAATCACAAAAATATCACAAAAAAAACAGTGGTAATCAACTATATATATATATATGAATAGCAATATATATGTGTATATATATATATATATTCTATTCATTTTTGTTCCGATTCATAATACGAGTACGAGTCGCGCAGGAGCGAAATGTGTATTTCATCCTCTGCTGGGTTTTCAGTTCACTCTGGGGCAAAGGGATCGGTTTTAAGCCCCTTAAAGTGTTGTGGACATTGTTTGTGTTATGAAACAATGCTTCCAACACATTACGTCTATAGTTCAAATTCGCCCGCAGTCGGTTTTGCATTTCATCCTTTCGGATGGATAAAATAAGGCGCCCCAGCATGGCCGCAGTCAAATTATTGAAACAAGAAAAATAATAAAAGAAGAAAAGAATGTATATAACGTATACACACTTGAACACACTTGCCGTCTTCCAAATTCAGTTACAAAGCATTGGTGAACATGGGGCTATTGTACAGTGGGACTGAACTCAAAACCTCGTGTTTGAAAACGACCTTCTTGGGAATTTAGAGAAACTGAGGAGAAATAAATGCAGCGAAGAGGAGCTGCGATATGAACAAAACCAGCACGTGACAACTTCATAAATGTCGTGACTCCCAACTCTGGTAATGTGAGAAGAGGTCTCGCCATGCCCATCCTTGAATATATTTGAACGAGTAAGCATGTCATCTGAATGTTGCAATCGGTCGAAGCACTTCATTATTTTGTGACGAAGGAGAAGAAAAAGATCCCATCAAGACTTGGTACTATAAGGTAGCCTTCACGTGCAGTTGATAGAAACCAATTTCATCGTTATTATTTGTAGCGTCAATAGATGTTTAGTTTCTAAGCTCCTAATATTTTCGATTAGAACAGCGACCTGGAAAGCTTAAGCTGTAATTCAAAGTTTATAGCGCAAGGATCTCATGAATAAGAGACCACGGAAACCTAATTTGATTTTGCGAGGAATGAAATCTCTGAAGAAATGGTAATTAAAAGTGATTCTTTTCACCCTGTTTGTATTGATAGCATCAAATCAAATAAGGTTGTACACAACGTTCCTTTTGCCAGAAAGGTTGTTGCAAGGTGCAGGTAGGGGGTCGGTTGGCATCGTGTATTCTACGCTTGCATAAGAAAGAAAGTATTATTAACGTAGTTGTAAATACATGAAAGCACCGAAACAATAAGTTATCACATGAATAATTTGCTAATTAAGGCGGCAATGCACATTTGAGGCGCGATTTTGCTACCTTTCTAGCACATCGCCCAAGCACGGTGACGCTTTCTCGTCAGCTCATAATGCAATTAATTAAAATACCTTTGGTGTACGAATAAATGATTCAGTAAAAATGCTTGGAAGCCACCTGGATGTGTCATTTCGCTATCACGACCATCGGGATTAATATTAAACAGACATTTTATAACAAGGTTTATGAACGCCATGGCTGCCGCAATGGTACTACTACTACTACTAGTACCATTACTATTACTAGTACTACTACTAGTACCACTACTACTACTAATACCACTACCACTACTACTACCACTACTACTATTACCACTACTACTACAAATACCACTACTACTACTACTACTACTACTACTACTGATGATGATACTCATACTACCAGTGCAACTGTGACTGCTGCAACTAATTACAGTCATCATCAACATCATTATCATCGCCATAATCATCATTCTCTATTTCAATTTACTCTCTTCTTCTTCTTCTTCTTCTTTTCTTCTCCTCTTCCTCCTTCTTCTCCTTCTCCTTCTACTTCTTCTCTCCTTCTCCTTCTTCTTCTTCTTCTTCTTCTTCTTCTTCTCCTTATTATTATTATTATTATTATTATTATTATTATTATTAGCAGTATCATTATTATTATTATTATTATTATTATTCTCCTTCTCCTTCTTCGCTTTCTTTTTTCTTCTTCGTTGCCATTGTCGTCGTCTTCTTCAACTCCACGTCAACTGAAAATTGCTCGTGCGAATCTCCTCGCCATAATTTTTTGCCTGTTGTCGAGAATATTAACTCATCTCTTGCTTTAATCTCACCATTAATCAGATGCACGTAGTTAAGCGGAGTCAGCGCTATTACCTGCCTTCCTGCAAGGTTTTTACTCTTGCTATAATTTCGCCCCGTTATTCTCAGAAACCCTGGACATTATTCTCTGAGCCGCTGCACGGAAAATCTGCTCTTCTTCCATCGAAGAACAGATTAAAAGATTAGTAGTAGAAATGCTAACAGCAATAGTAAATGAACCGTAGCAATTTCACAAGCAACATTAGGTCCAACAGCTACGATAGGTCACATCCAAAAACAGCAGCGGCTCCAGCAAGTGTAACAACAACCGGAATAATAACTAACAAAGGAGCAAGATCAGCTGTTTGTTGTCAATAAAACCCTCTTAAATCACAAAGGTCATAGCATTGGGAGAAACAGGAAGGACACATTGAACATTGTAGATATTGATGAGCAGAATGGTTTTATTGCCACAGTTGGGCCATTTTAAATCATGTAACAGATGTAGATGAGCTGTAGCTAAACAAGATTATTAATAACGGCAATAAATGTGACGAGATCAGTGAAGTTAGGAGAAACCTCTTGAACTCACGGAAGAAACGATGACATTTACACGCACCACACGCAAGAATGTGAAAGGTTGAATTTCGCATGGTTAGTCCAAAGTTCCAAATTTTCGATGCTACCAAACAGGAGATAGTATAAAATATTACTAACGCTTTCGTATGTCCTTCATTGATTAATGCTGAACAATTATTCGCGCTTTTAGGTGCAACGCTGGATAAATTTTCATCGAAGAAGACTCTCAATTATCCAAGTGTGCCTATTGTCCTTCAAATGTCTGTAAAAATATTGCCAAAAACTTATTCGGTTATCCATTTTCGCAAAACTGTTGGTTTTGTTTTAAAAGGTGTTATTGTTATTTACATTATTTTTCTATAACAACAGATCAACCCTGATCAAAAGTACTCTAGTCATAACAATACAAAGAATTTATAAACTTTGACAGAACGAGACACTAATTGTTTGTTTTTTTTGAGATCTCGAGCAATAAAACTATAAATACTATCATGTATTGGATTTATTTACTTCGAGATCTACCGTTCCAAAGGAAACTTGTCCCCAGCAGCAGTTCTCTCTGGTAAGAATAAAATTTCTAAAATAGAGAAATTTTATCGACATTAATCGCATGGGTGGATGCTTTTTATGGCGAAAGTGTTGGCTCCGTGTCCCACAAGCAGCCTTTCGTTTTTTTAGCCAATGTTTTTTTAACCTAACATTAACACGCTATTACTTATAGCTTATTTCCTTGCGGATCCAACGTTGAAAATAAAACAAGTAGGCAAAATGAATTTTTCCCAGGAGTAACTGCATGATCTAATGCATCGTCCCTGTTTTCCGTTACTATGTATGCCATAGATACATACGACTAGTAAAAGCAAAAACTAACATTTCGTGGATATATACAGAGAAAATTCTTCAGCGGTTGATGATGCAGAATAGCAATATCTTGCGTGTGCATTCAGTAAGGACACCTGAATACAACGGATTAAAGTAGAGTGTGTTTACCTTTCTAATTAAACCTGCAATATATGCATTCTGACAATGCTTTCCTGGCTGAATAGCTCAAACTTCGGCAAGATTTCAGTCCTGTGGCAAGCATTTATTCTAGGCTTCTGCCAATAATGGTTTCTTTTGATATCGAAGAAGCATAATTTGCAGAAGTGAGAGAGATAATTGAATCTTAGTGATACTATTTCCAACACCTCTACAAGGATGAGAGCATTAACTTGAAAATGGCGTGATTCTAATACGTAACAACAGGACATCAATCTAGATACGATAAACCAACAACAATGGCTTGTATCACAAATGACATCCAGTAGTAATCTTCAACAATCTTATGAAGTATCGAAATAAGCCTCCTTCATACGTGTCAAGCAGAATACACTAGTATAACAAAAATAGGTTTCCGGGATTTCACATGGATGAATGTGAAAATCGGTGCAATATTTGTCCCTAGATCAATAGTTGTTCCCTCTCTGACATCGGAAATAATTATCGAAGTAAACTTCATCCCTAAGTCCGAAGCAGAGTACGCTACTCTAAACAAAAGATGAGATTCGGTATTTAGCATTAAGAAAAAGGAAGAAAAAAACGAAAATCGATTAAATATTACTACCGACATCGGGTGTGGATTAGTTTTTGGTATGGCAACATTCACACTGTATGAGAGGAAGGTTTCTGGTACGTTGCCGGATCTCTGGGAAGTAAAAGCGAAGGTGTTATATTACCATTAATATTCTGTTTCACTTGTTCCACAAAAGAATGTCTTTACAATTTCAAAAGAAACCATAATTAAGAGAAATCTTAAAGCGGTGAGCGGATAGAATCGTAAGCACGTCGGACAAATTGCTTAGCGGCGTTTCCTCCGTCTCCTTACGTTCTGCGTTCAAATTCAGCCGTAGCCAGCTGTATCTTTCATCCTTTCCGGGTATGATGTAATCGACTACCCCGTTCCCTCAAAATTGATGGCTCTGTGCCAAAATTAGAATACATTATCAACCGAAGGCTAGAATATATTCGTACCACAAAACTGTAACGTAGATAACCATACAATAATGTGTAAAGCCGTAGAATAATTGGAAAATTTAAACAGGATCTCCTTTAAATCACTCTCACCTGGGATCTCGTATGTCAAGGAGACTGTTCATTTACAGGTAAGGACTTGTATTACATTCACATGTATACCACGCTTGTAAAACGTCCCTCTCTAAGCCATCGATGCTGTTCTATTGATGAATACGTATGAATACAGTGTTATAATAAATAACATCATATTACACCAATATATCACAGTACACCATACTCTGGTAATGTACTACACTGTACCGCACCTCATTGCTTTACTACATTTCACCTTATACTTTTCAGTGCGACACTACACCTCACCAAGATAACCACTACACTGCACCTTACAACGCCGCTCTGCAACACAAAACCTCAACGCTCTGTACTAACAATATGTTACACGTCTGCTCCTCACTACCTTTCCATACGCTACTACACATCTAGCCAAAGAGGGGGTCTCTCAATTGTTTATGGACTAGCTCGAACTAGGGCTCAATTCTCCCTTAAATATATCATACTGACTTAAAAACAGTTGAAACTAATAATGTAGACCAATATTTAGAATACCGAAAAACGAGATGTGCTATTTTAGTTTCATTTCATTAAAGCAGGCTTAGGGAAAAAATCGCAACAAAAACTACATCAAACGTATGACTAACGATCCAACGAGAGGACTTTAGTTAGTGAGAATATTTTCTAGAAATAGTAGCCACACTAGTGTTAAATCATGCCATAACGTCACAGAAACAAATGCGTTGCTTCTAACTTCACTGGCTTTAATTATACGTTTTTCTGCAAAAGAACTGATCTAACCACCGCATAAAAACAGCATCCTTCAAAAGCTAATGACAGCGCCTCTTTTGTTTTTGATTGTAAATCCATGACAGGCGTATTTGCTGTTATACCCGCTAGGTTTTGCACCGACACGGAATGGAATTTAAATGAAAATCTCCCTTCAATATCATATTATGAAAGTCACTTAAATTTAAGCAAAATAAAAATAATAATCAATGAATAAGAGATTAACATAAGTCGCAAAACGTATTTCGCAATAATATCGAATGATAGCATTTTATATTAAAACCCTTCATTTAAAAGTCATTATCAAATTTGCAAATTAGCAACTCATTACTGGGCGTTAACACAGGTTAACAAGATATGACAAGTCTATGATTTTAGAGCATTTTGCTGTTGTCATTCTCATTGTTGCGTTATTATTACTTCTGCTTTGTTGTTGTTATTGTCGTTGTTGTTGTTGTTGTTGTTGTTGTTGTTGTTGTTGTTGTTGTTGTTGTTGTTGTTGTTGTTGTTGTTGATGATGTTGCTGTTGCTGTTGCCGCTGCTGCTGCTATTTCTGTTGTTGTTCTTGTTCAAATTATTCATTATTTTCCGAAGCAAAATCTAGTAGCATCAACCGCAACTAAAATATCAAATTATCACATTAAGGGAGAAGAAAATTCCAAGATTGGCGGATTGAATAAGGCGTTGTCGTTAAGGGTGACATAGTAGTTCGCGGTGTGATGAGAACAAGGAATGTTAAAATATATTTTCTCACTAAGCTCAATGCAATCGTGTTAAAAAACGTGGATGTGTGGTAAGAAATTTGTTTTCAAACCTCATGGTCCCGGGTTCAGTATCACTGCGTGGCAACTTCGAGAAGTGTCTTTTATTACAGCCTCGAAAGCACTAAAGCTTTTTTGGTCAACGACGGAAGCTGAAAGAAAATCGTCGTGTATATGTGAATGTGTGTACGTGAATGTGTATATGTGATTGCCTGTGTAAGGGGGGTGCGTGTTTGCATCCTTGTTTGTCCCACATCACCGTTGGGCAATCGATGTTGGCGTGTTTACGTCCCTATAAATTAACGGGGATATAGGAGGCTTAAAAAAGTGGCGTCGATTCATTCGCCTAAAAGTTCCTCAAGTAGAAAATAAAAAAAGATAAGGATATCAAACTTATATCTTCCAACGAGCGAAGAGAATGAACTTTTTGTAAGGACTACCCGTTTCAGTTTTAGTAATGTGGAAAAGGCAAGTTAAGGGATTTGGTTATAAAATGACGATGTGCAATGTTTAGAAGAATATTGAGCGAAACCTACTAACCAGAGGGTCTAGCAAGAGGGGTCTCAT
This sequence comes from Octopus sinensis, assembly GCF_006345805.1. Taxonomy (NCBI): domain Eukaryota; kingdom Metazoa; phylum Mollusca; class Cephalopoda; order Octopoda; family Octopodidae; genus Octopus; species Octopus sinensis. Next base: position 2,250,984 of record NC_043018.1, on the reverse strand, counting down.
CTAAGCGAGTTGAGCAGGTGCGCAATAATAGCTTCGAGAGGAAGGTCCCGAAACGGCGCGAATTCTCTCTTGATGACTGGATTGAAAGCTACTAACGAGAAGATCTGCCAAGAGGGGTCTCATCGAAGCGAGTGGTGCCAGTGCGCAATACATCCGTCAAGAGAAAGGTCCTGAAACGTCGCACATTCTCTCCTGATGACTGCATAAGTTTTGTAGCATGTGGTATCCGGTGCTTTCAACTGGCATCATTTGCATCAGCAAGTTCTTTGCGAAAAGTCAAACCCCTAAGCAATCAAGAGATTACTAAAGAAAGAGATGCAAAATGTGTGTCGTTTTTATTTGATCATTTCCACGATAAGGAAGCTGTTACAGTACGAGTAAATGAATTAACAATATTGCAGAATCCCAGTTAATGACAATTATTAAAGAGAATGCTTAAAATATTTAATGAAATTTAGCTTCACTTAAATACCTGCATCATCATTACATTGTCTATTTGTCTTGATTAGAATCCTGTCATTACGACATCAGCTCAACTAATTATTACACAATATTTTCACAGCTATTCTATTAATGAACTTTGATTAATTTAGAAAATTTATTTCCCACCAAAACATGTCAACTGCCTTTATTAGCGGCTCTGTTATTAAAGTGTACCCTTGAAAATACAAAATAGAATTGTAGCAAAGAGTTTCGGTGAATGACTGTTGGTGCTCTTAACACGGTGTTCTAAAAATCTTGATTGTATAAAGCGAATAACAGAAATTGTTGTGCATTTGTTTGCTTCTATTATATTCTACATCAGGAATTCTTGCGCACGAGTTAAAGTAAGCTTTGAAGGTGTCGACGATAGGATGAGTGCTGTAGCAAATTCTATTTGATAGCTTCCAGGGCTTTGCATAATCGTGAATTTAATTTACATCTAAATGTAAATTAAATTCCTGATGTAGTTGATTAAACATCGAAACACATCACACTGCATTTTCTCAGGCACATATTGTAACCTCATAAAACGACACACTGCACGTTAATAGTTCATGAACACTATAGCAAAAGGCTAAATAACTCGCAGCAATGTTTTGTCAACTAAATATACATGAGATGGTATTTCCTATACGTGATAGAATCAGTTAAAAACATTGACGCATTTAAGAACTTTGACTCTTTTAATATTATTACCACACGAAAGTAATTTGCAATACAAACTGTACAGAAATACATATATGATCGTGTGGTTAAGAAGCTCGCTTTGGGAGTTCAGTGCCATCTTGCAGAAGATTGGGGAGTGATTCGTACTGTGGCTACGCGCTGATCTATTCCCTGTGAATGAACTGGGTAGCATTTAAGTTCGTACTGAGTGTGTTCACCCATATCTACTTGTGGCTGTGCCCCGCCAACACTAACAACAACAACAACAACAATTGATGACAAGTTAAGGTGTATTGACGTCCCTGTAATATAGCAGTTTGCCAATTTACAGACTTCAAACATAAAAACGTTCGCTGAAAACGCTTGAAGGCGATCTGGTTGCCGAGCAAAGCTGCAATACAGGGATTAACATAAGTAAAATAAAGAGAAACATTAAAGGGAAAAAGAACATGTACATACGTATATGTGTGTGTGTGTGTGTGTGTGTGTGTGTGTGTGGATACAAATGACAAGGAGACAAAGAAAATTCTGTAACACATCATTAATGATTCGTTGCAATTGTTTCTGCGCAAATTCTATTTGCAACGCCGGCTTCTGCAAAAATTCGAAGTGAAAATTTACGTACTGTTTGCGGTTTTAGAGGTACTTCTTCAGACTGGCATCAAGAGTGTGCTGCGACTTGTACATTTTCCAGATCTTGTTTTTTTTTTGTGGGTGTGCTTACGTTGGGAGGAAACAAAAAAAATAACAAAATGTATGGTTATGGGATGAGTAAATGGGGTGGAGATTATGTCAGGAGGGTGTGTGGATTAAAGAAGAAGAGGAAGAGGGAGGAGGAAGAAAAGGAAGGGGAGAAAGATGAAGGGGGAAAAGAGGAAGGAGATGAGAAAAATGAGAAAAAATGTATTCCTGAGCGTCCAATAATACTATATTTGTACCACGTCCTCGCGTTGTTGTGTTGTTTTTGTGCTTTCTTGTTTGGATTAACTTTATATATATATATATATATATATAATATATATATATATATATATATATATATATATATATATATATATACATATATACATATATACATTATATATATATATGTATATATATGTATATATATATATATATATATATACATACATATAAATATACATATATATATATATACATACGTATATATATATACATACATATAAATATACATATATATACATACGTATATATATATATATTATATATATATATATATATATATATATATTATATATATATATATATATATATATGAATATATATATGTATATAGATAGATAGCTTGTTAGATAAGGAAGTGCACGCACACACACAGAGACACACACGTACATATAGACATATACATACACATTCATATATATATATATATATATATATATATCTTCCCTCTATATACATCTGTGTAACGAAATGTCTGCGTTCGTCATGGTGTGTGTTTTTGTATCCGCGATCTGGCTCACCGCGTGCGTTTACATTTATGTGTGTAAATGCGGTCTTTTTGCCTTAAAGGCTCTGCTGAACATGTCGATAAATACAAAGCATTCTAACAGGTTTCTTTTTCCTTTCCTGTCATACATTTCAAACCCTGCATCTGGTGTTCCAGTATGGCCGCATTGAAACACTATAAACGAATAACAGGACACCATAAAACTGCATTAGTAACTAAAACGTCATCGGTGACTAAAAGAACGTTAACCACAACAGAAACTCTATCCATATGAACAGTAGATCAATACCATTATATTAAGTGTAATGAAAGTCTCATAAATTGTAACTTCCATAATCTCTTTTTTTAAGTCTATATACTTGTATAATTGGACGCCACATTAGATTTCCGATCATGGAACTTCCAAACAGAAAAATCAATATCAGGGAAGGCATATTTCACAGCTGATTGTTAAGGCGGTGCTATTGTCAGCAATAAGTTTAATTGTATTCTTACGAAAATTCTAATTACAAACGGAAATGTATGCAGACTTAGAAGAGGAAAGAGCACTTATCGCTTTTCCATATGTGAATCACATCAAATCTTATGGAATAGAAAGGAAATGTGGCAAAAAAAAAGTGTAATATTAATTCATTCAAGAATATGGTTATAAAATTTAATTGTGATGGTTTTATAGTGGTTTCAATAGATTTCCAACAAGTTAAAATTGACTGCGAAAACTAAAAGGAAAAGTTAAGAGCTATCGGTTACAAGTTAAGCGTAAGTGAAAAGACGGAGGCAGGAATTCAAATTGGAAATCAATGACGCGATGCAAGAATAGACTATGAGTTGGCAAATTGTGAGGTCATGTCGTGGGTCATTAGATCGTGGATAATAAAAGGTATTGGTTGACTGAATAAAAGTGTTGGTGATTCGGATGGATGTCACGGGTTTGTTGTCAGTTAATTTGCCTTATGCAGTAGTAACTCGGCTAACGAGACACAAAAGAAAATTGACTCTGTCGAACACTTTAATGAAGTTACGGATTGATTGCCGTAGAATGTATTGTAGTAATTGACATTATCCAGTCTGTATTATCCTTAAGATATTAATGGAGGAATCGGCAATAAATATCGCTCCAAGTCCAAGCAGTCTGAAGGATTGGCCACCGTGATTTTAATTCTGTGAAGCAGTAAGCGATGCGCATTTAAGTTACAATTTGGTTACTCATAGGTATGGGCGAATATATACATATATAATATATATATATATATATATATATATAATATATATATATAAATGGCGGTGTCCCGGCATGGCCACAGCTCATGAGCTGAAACTAGATAAAATGAAAAATAAATTATATATCTATATATATATATATATATATATAATATATATATTATAAAGGGAAAGTTTACGAAAATAAACCAAAGACGAAGACAGGTGGTGTTCAAAACAAACAGATGTATTAGTATAACGCTCAGGAATAGAAAACGTCGTTTACGTTTCGAGCATACGCTCTTCTACAGAAAGATACACAGAAAAACAAGGAGAGAAACAAGGAGAGAAAATAACGTGTGTAGTGGCTAACGATCTATCATGTATATATATATATATATATATATATATATATAATGTAAAGTATAGAAGCCATCTTAACATGGCTAACCACATAGGGGAGGGGGTGTTACTGTAGCTTTATAGCCCCAGGAGATCGTCGTCTCCAGCTGGCTTTAGACACCATTTCAGTGCCCTTGAAGTATTTGTAAAGGGAGGCCATCCCTTTCTCGCAAGCCTGAGTGATACGCTCGGACCAGTTTCGGGATTTTATCCCTTGTAACACCACCTCCCCTATGTGGTTAGCCATGTTAAGATGGCTTCTATACTTTACATTATCGAGTGATTACTGTTTCAATCTCATTCTGGGATTTAATTATGCCTATATATATATATATATATATATATATATAATCAAAATAAGCAACAGAGATATCCAAAGGTAGTGTAGTACAATCGTTTCATGCTACTTCATTTAATTAAACAATGTAAGTATTAAATCAGTTTTAAAATGTAAAGCAATCTTCATCCACATATGGAATTTTTAATTAAATTGACAATGTTCGTTTTTATACTTATTCCATTTGCCAACATTACAACGAGGGTAGGTATATAGACAAAGATGTAAATTTCATCAGTAAAAACATGGTAGTAAAAGATCTTTACTCATTGTGGATGGGTAATTATTTTTCCACGCTTGCTGATAAATTGTTTTTGTGTCTCCCTTTTGTCTCAAAGCCGTAGGGCGCCTTTGTTATCCTGTTTTTAACCGTTACCTGTCTTCAAAAGTTTTTTTTCATTTCATGTTGTCTTTGTTGCGTTGCATTCTTCCTTCTGGGGTTGGCCGATTCAGAGCAGATCTCAGAATTAAACAGCCGAAATCTGCGATGAGGAATCGGTTTTTGACTGAAGAACGAAGGCTTTGGAATGACCCGTCTGTCTCTTATGTTCGTCCCTTCGTGTATTTCACGTTATTTATTTATGTAAAGGTTTATTCTCTCTCTCTCTCTCTCTCTCTCTATATATATATATATATATATATATATATATATATATGTGTGAAGGCGCGTGGCTTGGTAGGTAGGAGATTCGTCTCATGACCGTAAAGATGTGAGTTCGATTCCCGGCGACGCGTTGTGTCCTTGAGCAAGACACTTTATTTCACGTTGCTCCAGTCCACTCAGCTGGCAAAAATGAGTAGTACCTGTATTTCAAAAAGCAGCCACACTTGTCACACTCTGTGTCACGCTTTATCTGCTTGCGAACTACTACCTTAAGGGTACACGTGTCTGTGGAATGCTCAGCCACATGCACACTAATTTCACGAGCAAGCTGTTCCGTTGATCGTATCAGCTGGGACCCTCGACATTGTAACCGACGGAGTACTCCCATATATATATTATATATAATATATATATAGAATATATATATATATTATATATATATTACGGAGATGTACTCGCATAGCAAGTAAATTTGATCTGAGATCGTGTGCTGAAACGAAAACAATTGCAGCGTGGAAGGTGTTTATAAGCCATTTAATATTATATATATATATATACTTGTAACATCTATACGTTTTTGCTTTGTCATTGGTAATGCATTTCTATATAAATATATAAACGTAAATATTTTCCCATACTCCTCATTTCATGGTTGACGCTCCATGAAGCCATAGTGTGATACTGAAGCACTTAACTATAAATGCATGTCACATTATAGCAGAAGCAGCTGTAAGCTAATGAAGCACCCAGCATAGTTATGCTCTCGTTTGTATTTCCAATTTCTTGCTATCTCTCTGAAAACGACTGATGATTCGTTCGGAAGCTTATGTATATGATTACGTCCTTACACCAGTTTATTAGCATCGCCAATCCTCGGCGAAATATTAATATCTGTATATACATACATACACACTCACACACACACACACACATATATATATATATATATATATATATATATATTACTTGCATATATTCATATAATATATATGTATATATGTATATATATACATTGGAATGTATATATATACATATGCTCGTGAAATTAACGTGTAAGTGGCTGAGCACTCCACAGACACATGTACCCTTAACGTAGTTCTCGGGGATATTCAGCGTGACACAGAGAGTGACAACGCCGTCCCTTTGAAAGTACAGGTACAACAGAAACAGGAAGTAAGAGTGAGAGAAAGTTGTGGTGAAAGAGTCCAGCAGGATCACACCACCACCGCCTGCCGGAGCTCGTGGAGCTTTAGGGTTTTTGCTCAATAAACACTCACAACGCCCGGTCTGGGAATCGAAAACCGCGATCCTATGACCGCGAGTCCGCTGCCCTAACCACTGGGCCATTGCGCCTCCACATATATACATATTACATACTATATATATATATATACATACTTACATATATATATATCTATATAATATCTATATATATATATATATAAATATATGTGCATGTATGTATGTATGTATGTATGTAGAATGTATGTATGTATGTATGAATGAATGTATGTATGTATGTATGTATGTATGTATGAATGTATGTATGGATGTATGTATGTATGTATGTATGTATGTGTGTAGGGTAGGTAGGTAGGTAGGTAGGTAGGTATATTTAAGTATGAATGCGATTGACAATATTCTCAGCCAAATATCATTTGCATAGAAGAATAATTTATATCAATATTTACTACTGATAGAAGCCTACGGATGTGTTTGACGACTCTATTTCATCGACACTCCCAGGAATATTGGGCTTCTAAAATGTATGGCTCGATGAATAATAAACGTACAAATTATTTCAGAAGATTGAAAGACGTGAATTTTATCAACGAAAATGTAAGAGGTTATTTCACACTGGACGCTATAGAATATCAATCGAATAAAATGACTTACAGTCGGAGAGATGTCAATGCAAGATATAGCAGCCGTTGTTAATAACTCTGTGTAAGAGGAAACTTTGTAAGTTTAAGGATTTCTGCTCTGATAAGCTTTTTTCCGAAAAATACGTTAGTCCTTTGCCTTCTGTGCAAATTTGGTAGTCGGTATCTCTGTCGTAGACCGCCGTGTATACACACACACATATATTTATGTATATATTCATACATGCATACATACATATGTACTTATGTACAGCCTTACATACACACAGATGCACACACATACACATATATATATATCAGGGTAGGAAGAATTTTTTAAATGTTTACTACCAGTGGATTAGCATGTAAAAAACCAGACAATAGACTATATATTATTCATATAAATACAGTGTATAAGAGGTGACCATCACAGGATACATAACACTCTAGAAGGAGTAGCCAAAATACAAACCACTATTACGGTTTATAGTTTTAAAGGGAATGAGAAATAAAAACATCTACCATCTTTATCGTGGACTCTAATTTCGAACTCTAATTAGTAATTTAAATTTAAATTACTTCATTTGCTAATTGGAGTTCGAAACCATGGTCCAGAAGATAGATGGTAAATGTTTTTTTTTACTTTTCATTCCTTTGAAAAATTTATCCGTAATTGTGGTTTGGATTTTGGTTGCTCCTTTCGAGCGTGCTAGGCGTCCTATGATGCTCATCTCTTATGTGTTTAAATACACACTGTATATATATATATATTTTACTGGAAAGCAATACTCTCGTATTGCATTACTATTTTCATTGAAACTTCTTCACTGTTCTCGCTCTGTTAACGTTTTGGCGTTCAGACGAGTGTACTGGTATAGATGTGGCAACATTTAAAATATTGTTGAGATTTATGCAGCTGATGAGGATAAATCAATTATACGATTGGCATTCGTATTTTGAAAAATCAGAAACCGGTACTGCATTATCCGTTATCTAGGTTTTTCATTTTTCAGATGTTCTTCCTAGAGGTAAGACAATGTTTTTCATGTTTGCTGCACACACACATCTTTACTAGTACATACGCAGTGAAGCTATACATTAGCGTCGTATTTATCACGTTCGCTATTTTCCAGTAAATATCGGTGCTTCGTGGTGCCATTCTTTACTTTATGTAAATATATATTAAGATATATTATATATATATATATATATATATATATATATATATATATATATATATATTGGGGGTGTTTGTGTGTGTAGCGGTACCTAGGATCTTGCTTTAGAGCACATGGTTCCGAGTTCAGTCCTACTTTCGCTAGTAACCCTCTATTGCATTCTCGGGCTGACCAACCCCTTGTGAGTGGATTTGGTAGATGGACGGGGAAAGAAAACGGTTGTATATATATATATATAATATATATAGTTAATTTATATATATATTATATATATCTATATAGCTATATATATATATATATATATATATATATATATATATATATATATATATTATATAGTTGGAATTTACAGAACATCAGACAAAACAAAAGACGAAGACGGGAGTGTAAACGACAAATGTATGTATTAGTTTAACGCTCGGGAAGTGAGAAAGTCTTTTATGTTTCGAGCCTACGCTCTTCAACAGAAAGGAACACAGAAATGAACAGAGAGAAGCAATAAGAAAAGGTTTGGTGGCTAACGATCAATTATGGCGAACGCCAAACAGAGGTGATCATATATATGTACACATGTATATATCTAGGTGTGCGTCATTGTGTTTTTATTTGCCCCCCACCAACGATTGACAGCCGGTGTTGGTGAGCTTACGTTATCATAACCTAACGGTTTGTCTAAAGTGACCGATAGGAATAGGTAGTAGGCTTGAAAGAACGTCAGACCTGGGGTCTATTTGTTCGACTAAATGCCTTTAAGGAGGTACTCCACTATGG
>NC_043018.1:2215321-2220321 GCF_006345805.1 Octopus sinensis | reverse complement strand
TAATAATAATAATAATAATAATATAATAATAATAATATTCATCACCATCATCGTCATAGTTGTTGTTGTTATTATTATGATATCATTTTTGTTTTAATCTAATCTTATTTTTATTGCATTCTTTCCCCGAACAACTAAGCACTACTCTGAGTGATTTACTTATGAGGAATGATTCTTGTTCTTTCTGATTTTTTGTTTCCGTTTTGAACTAAAGAGATGATTGCATTGTTTTGATATGCTGTCCATATTCTTTATATGTGTAATCCTTCCATTTATTATTGCTTTTTATTTGTGTGTATCTTGCGTTAATCACACCAAAGGCACGTTTTGTCATCAGCGTAGTCTCTGATTTCAGTATCCACGTCCTGGTTATCTCTATTTCCAGATTTTTTATATTTAGATAAATTCTTTTTTGAAGCAACATTTCTATTAGAAGACACTTCCTTTCCGGATGTTCACTTTGCAGTATCTTCATAATTTTGTTCAGCTTTTTGAATTGCAATACCTCGTAATATTCATTGTCACGTGGTGATATTCTTAATCTCTTTGCGATTTATGCTCGTATTATTTCGTTTCTGTTTTTATTTGGGCCTACAAATATTCTTTACTCTGTATGAAATTCCAGTCCCTACTTTGTAAATGTACAACAGTATACTACAATACAACCAGCCGTCTCTCGCGGATGAGTATGGCTGGATAAACATGCACTGTTTTTTGGCTAATTATTTTAGGTCCTTGTATGGTCGAGAGCAGATAGCACTATCAGACCAAGAATCTCTGGTGATTGTCCTTAGTTCCCGGCTTGAAGGTTGTCCTGAATAGGCAGGTCAGGTATTCCCAATCGACGCCCAGATTCTGCCCGAGAACGTCGTCGCACCCCCCTCCACTAATCTTCTATAGAACGCATTCGTGTAATTGAGGTCGCACAAGTTTGGTCCTGGACGGCAGAGTTGCTTGATAGAAAGGAGGCACTCGCTGTGCCATTTGCCTAGCCTTGATCCCTGTTTGATCCACGATTGAAGTTCAGCCAAAGAGACGAGCTTGAGGAAAGCGCGCCTCACAAACGGCGACCACACCTGTTCACCGTCACTTATGAAGCACCGGAGTCTGCGCATCATCAACCGCGGTATGTATGCCTAACCCTCCATTTAGCAGTCTATGTGCCTGTGGATCGGCATTATCACGGTGACGGGGTCCGCGTATGCACACACGTTCCTCCCGCATCCCAATTCTTTCGCAGGATGCCCCTCAGCATCACCAGCTTCCGCAGCAGTGGCTCTAGAGTCAATTGGTACAGAATCGATGCGAGGGTCATCGTTATCGGACCGAACACGTGACGTCAAATGGTTTGGACAGATGACCGTTTACGCGAACTACTGAAGGGATGGCTCTGTTTAAGGCAGCCATCCCACTGCAGAAGATGGGAACGAAACCAGTCGCTCTAAGGACACCCTCCAAGAAGCGATGCTCTAAGCTTTTGATTGATCCAAATCGATCAGCGCCCCACCAATGCCAGGTGCGTTAACTACTCTGTCTATGATGTAGCGCATCAGGTGGAGGTTGTCATGGATACTCCTGCCCAGCACGCCGCACGAGCTCGCCTTGTCCACCAATTTCTCGATTATAAGTACCAACTTTCGGCTAACAACTTAGCCCTAATCTTCAAATTTGCGTTAAGCAGAGTGATGGCCTGAAGGTATCTATGACGTTCCCCTTGTTTGGATCTTTATATAGCCACCGCTCCTCGCTTCACAGAAACGGGGATGCCCCCGTTTTGCTGCCAGTTGCAGTAGACCACTGCCAAGAAGACTCCAAAGAAGTCTGGCATATGACAATAAAGTTCGTCGGACAGAGCATCCAAGCCTGGCGACTTGTCTCCCACGCAACCTACCATCGCATCCCGTACGTTCGCGGCTGTGATGGGTCCTTCACAACACTCTGACTCTCTTGCCCAGAGTCGTGACAGGCCATGCAGGTAGACACTACAAACCACTCTGCGTTCTGATCCACTAGTTGTCCCGAACAGTCGGGCAAATTGCTGTTGAAGGGCCTCACTCATCTTTTCAGGCTCGTATAATTCGCGCTCTTGCTCATCTGTCCGACACCTAATGGTGGCTTTGTTGCATCGTTGCGCCTCCGCCACTCGGGCGTCTTGAGTGGTTCCAACTCCTTCGTTCCTCAGAGCCCGCACCCTAGCTCTGAGAACGCATCCTTCGTGTTTGGCGTTGAAGTGTTGGTCGAGGACCCATGTCACCACCAGTACGTTGGATGCAATGTCAGTCAGTGGTGGCAAGGGATCGGTATGGTCAGATTTTGGTATTGGCTTAGCTTTATCAGAATTGCATTGTCCTTCTAAATTCCTAACATTATAAACAAGTTTTTAAAGACTGGCACCCCGTCGGTTACGACGACAAGGGTTCAACAAGACAAAGAAGGAACAAGGCTGGACGCAGTGCCACTTCCAATTTCCTAACTAGGTCTTCCTCTATTCTATTTCAGCCTAATGCTAGGGCCTTACTGTACCTAACCGATTCTGCTCTAATTGCTTTCTTTAGGGCATACTACCATTTATTTTTGACGATGGTGCCCGTCATTACTTTCTTAACTAATGTGCTAATCCAGTCTGGCGTGCCGGGAACAACGCGTTCAGCTTCCAGTAACCGGGATCCTGCCTATGTGTCTTATCTAAGTCGAGTGTACAAGTCACAATATTGTGATCTCTGTAGCTGACTATATGGAAGTGTGCACAACCTACACTATCCTTATCCACTGTCCTACAGAATACTCTATCTAAATGCGATCTGGACGACCCGATGTGGTTGCTCCATGTCCACATTGGCGCATTCGGGTGGTCCAGTCGGTACCTTTCAGACAGTTGGAAGCGTAGATCGATAGATAGATAGATAGATAGATAGATAGATAGATAGATAGATAGATAGATAGATATAGATAGATAGATAGATAGATAGATAGATAGATAGATAGATATAGATAGATAGATAGACAGACATACAGACAGACAGACAGACAGGCAGCCGAGCAAGCAGGCAAAGAGAGAGATAGAGAGACAGACAGGCAGATAAATAGATGCATGAAAAGATGTTTATTATACATACATGCAAACATGTATCAACCTATAAAATATAAATATTATAATGCATACGTATTATATTCCGCGTGTGCTCGTAGAGACTGCGAGAGAGAGAGTGAGAGAGAGTGAGAGAGAACGAGAGAGAGAGAGAGAGGTGGAGAAGAGCCTATACGAGCGTTTGTACTATCCCTCGTATCTACCTTCACTTCATAGATGTCGAATTCTCCAACCTCTTCTTTATACGTATTGGCATACTTCCAAAAGTTTTACTAGTTCTCCGATTTTTAATCGACTCTTATTCTCTTTTACATCTATTACATTCATTTTTTTGCAGTTTTACCTTTCATTTATCCAGAGTCTATAAAAGTATAATATCAAGCCAAGGGTGTGGGCTGTGCTTATGGTGCTACTTTCTGAAAGGAAGAAGTTGTCAAAAACGGTAACATGCGTATATTCTCGTTCGTAATTAGTTTTATGAAAGAAGTAGTCCAGTAACTAACGTTAATGATTTTTATTTATATGCCCACTTCCTTGCTATATCTATTGTAATGTAATGGAGATATACATTAAATTATGGACATAACATTTCTCTGGTCCTTCGTTAATGTGCCCAGATCGCTATGATTATTATAATTGTGCGGATTATTATATCTACCTATGCACGTTCGACATTAGAAGCCAATATACGTATTTCTTATGTATAAATTACTAGCAGTATCGCCCGGCATTGCTCGGGTTTGTAAGGGAAATAACTGTATAAGCATTTTTAGAGAGTTACTTCCCTTATAGATGCCAATTCGGGCTTTCTTAGCCATTTCTGTTTTGGTGTCTTCAAGCCATGAAGTCGTTGTTCTAAAAGAACGCTGGTCTCCTTGACAACGCTTTACGACGTTGATTTCCTTACACTCCCTTCCCCACAGCTTCACGAGGGAGGGAAGGGGAGAAGCAAACAGGTGCAGGTGTTTGAGCGTGGACGCCAACTCCGCCGCCATCGACACACGAAAAATTATGCATTAAAATGGAATAAAAAATTATGTTAAATTATTCTTTAAATCGTAGACTCATCGTAGACGCGCGCTAATACTCAGACGGGCTCGATATGAATCACGACTATAAGATACCCGAATTTGGTTAAACTGCACCGCAAAATGTGGGAGTAGTTAGGAATCTAAATCGAAGGGGACAGACACTCACACGACTACAGTTTTATATATATAGATTTGATCGTTGATCAAGTTTGCGCTTAAAACACAGAAACAGCTGTAAGACAATTCTAATGATTTCTTTAAATTATCCTTGTGATCTTTGTTTACAATTATTATATGAGTGTGTGTACGTGTATGTATGTACGTGTGTGTGTATGTATGTATATGTACGTGTGTGATTTTACGTGTGTGTGTACGTGTGTATATTTGTGTGTGCAGGTGAGTCGATGCCCATGGAAAGCAAATCACATACCATAATTTCAAGCAACGCTGAATGAGTCAAAAAGAGATAATTACAAGAAATTAAATCTAATTTCACACCCCAGTAAACATATTTAGAGAAAAAGGAGATATTTGTCGTTTCTTGGAGGCAAGGGATCGGTATGGTCAGATATTGGTATTGGCTTGGCATTATCAGAATAGCATTGTCCTTCTAAATTCCTAACATTATGAACAATTGTTTAAAAACTGGTTCCCCGTCGGTTACGACGATAAGGGTTCATCAAGACAAAGAAGGAACAAGGCTGATCCTTTGGAATACAGTTACTATTCATCTACGCCAGCTATGTGTTCGGCAGCAACTTGAAATAAACTGGGTTGCTGAAGGGCACAACACACCCCCGGGTATTGAACTCATAACCTAACGATCGTGAGTCGAGTTCATTAACCACAAAGTCACGCACCTTCACATGAACAATTTTATA
>NC_043018.1:2202821-2210321 GCF_006345805.1 Octopus sinensis | reverse complement strand
TTATTATTATTATTGTTGTTGTTGTTGTTTTTACTATCATTATTATTCAGGTTACTGCCTGGAATCGAACTCGGAATCTTGGTGTTAGAAGCCCGCGCTCTTAACCACGATGCTATATGCCCGTGGCATACGATGTAGGGGTTAATAATAATAATAATAATAATAATAATAACAAGGGGTTGATTGCTACCTAACTCAGATACCAAGAAGACCCAAAATGGACGAAATTCAAAAGATAGTGCTCATGGGAACTGCTCATATCCTACGTAAAATACATTTTATATAATCTCAGGGTTTAAAACAAATACAATTTTCGTTTTTTTTAATTTTTTTAATTTTTTTTTTTTTTGTGGGGGAGGACATTCACTAGTACAAAACATAAAAAACCCAAATATATGGCACACTAGGCATAACAACAACATGAACTTCCAACCTGTTGTCTCTTGAGGTCTCTGGGTGAGACTTAAAGCCAACTTGTACAAATATAAAGCAAAAGTCAAACACAGAATAATAATAATAATAATAATAATAATAATAATAATAATAATAATAATAATAATAATAATAATAATATTAACATCAAAAAATACCTTCGAAATGAGAACCCAGGTTTGAAATTTCTCCAAGACACCTGAAGAAGGCTGGAGGGTGTATCGGCCGAAATGTTGTGTTAACAACAAACAAGATGAGGACAAATATCGGTCAAATGTAAATAATGTAAATAGAGTACATAATCCCTCGTCTCTTAGATATAGAACTGTATTAGTTTGAATTCTACTCACGGAAGTAGTGACGAAGTAATTGACAGTATTTCAAGAGCTTCTGCGCCATCCATTTTACGGCCATGGGCATACATGTTCTTGGTTTTGTGTTGAAGCCTGGCAGTTGTTCACGCTTCAAAGTCTCCCCTTTCAATACCAGCGATCAGGTCAACAGGCAAGGACGTTACCTATTACCCTGACACCTTTGCCGTTAGAAGTGCTGCCGTCAGAAGGCAATGCGGTGATACAGGGACCATAATGCACCTCGCCCATCGATCTGAGATTTCTGCCAAGCTTCTTCCCTTAATTACTACTTTGTTGTCTACTCCAGCGGTTGAAAATAATTTAACCATTGTGAGATTTGAACGGGTAAATACCGTGACCCAGCGCTATAATTTGCTTTCTTTTAATGAGAGTATCCACAGCTAAATTATATAACTTTGTGACAGCCAGAAATCTTTGATATTAATTTGCATGCTACGGTATGTGATTAAATGTCACTTTTATAGCAACATTTAAATATTGAATGATACAGAAAACACAATTTTAACGTTTACCATAATGCAACAATTAACATCGTTACGCTCTGAGCAATTTAAACTGTGACAGATATAATTCAAGTATTTATTGCAATGAAACAAATAGAATGAATATGTTTATATATATTCATTGCAATAAAAATATGTACATCTACAACATGTGGAACTTGCGCATATTATCATAAAACACTATGCTGTTCAGAATTGTAAGTAACGTTCCGATAAGCGGTGATATGAATAGAGGCAATTTCAATGCCTGCTACTTGTAATTTCATTTCACTTCGGTGGATGATGAAGACATTTTGGGCAGCAAAGTTCTTAATCTTCACCGGCACCTAATTACTGAAATAACCGTCGTGGGACCTTCGCCTTTCTCAAAACGTGCTTAAATTGGTTAGAGCATGTTCATTATCATTGATTTATAAAGGTGCGAGTTCGATAAGGGAGAACTTTGATTGAAATGAAAGATACTCTCCCGGTTTCTTTCTTTAACTATTGATATATTTGCACAAATGTTTAAAGCGGATTCAATATCACTGTGAAATTAAATCCCACCGCTGATTAAACGGCTGGGGTTTCAGCAGCTCACAATCAATATCTCAACTACTTTCGTCTCCCTTCAATGCCACCAGAGATCGCTTATCCCTGCCTTCCGAACTAATCAAAGAAAATTACGCAATGTTATTTCATAAAAGAAATAAAACAAAATGGCGAATAGTACAGCTTTGTTTACGTAATGGTACAGTGATATTGTCGAACATTAATCAGTGGAGTATTAATAAACTGTGAAGTAAGAATAAATATATATCTTAACCGTAAAAAATGCATAAAAAAGAACATGTAAATAATGCTAAATTTCTGCTGAAAAGAACATAATTTTATTACGTTACTTTCTTTAAAATATAACCATTATTCATTTTATATTATACATTAATTAATTATTTTCAGTCTTTTTTTATAATTTAATCATTAAAGGGTTTAATACTGACATACATGCAGTTTTGTTGATGTTTAATTAACCGTATTTTCATGCTCAAAGCAATATAGAAACGTTAGCACATACGAACCTACTGTTTTGTCATTTGCAGTTAATGATGAATAGGCCTGATCTATGACAGAACGTGCTCTTGCCAGGATTTCTTTTGTGCATGCTTCATTAAACAATGTTCATACGGGAATACATTAATTAATGTGTCAATTAATATACAAAACGCTACAGTTCAGTTTATGAGGGATAGGGGTGTTATTTCAAAAGATCTAATGATATTCTTACAGCATCATACTTTCGATAGTACGCCTCTCATCCTGCGTGGGTGGTGTTCGGGGATGCTTTTATCTCTTCACAATTATATTTCCTCGGCCCGAGCTCAGAATAATACAAAAATATGTCAATTATTTCATTCCCATACTCCCTATACTAATGAAAACGAAACTCACTAATATTTTTTTCTAACTTTCTTTAGTTACGACTAGATTGTTGAAGCATTATCAATTTATATTGATACAAAAATCGTCATTATTATAAGTACAAGGTCTAGAATTTTGTAGAAGGGAGTAGTCGATTACGTTGACCTCGATGCACGGCTAGTAATCATTTCATCGAACCCGCAAGAATGAAAGACAATGTCACCCCCCTCGGGGAAATTTGAACATAAAACATAAAGCTAGCAGAAATACCGCTAAGCCGTATGTCTGGCGCGCTGACGATTCTGTCACTTCGCTGCCTTATATTTCCTGTATAAATTACGAAATAATAATAAATGTAGGTTATGTATATTTACCTATGCTCTATGTGTTCTTACATTATATAGAAAGATATCGAAGATGTTATATGCGGGCAAAGCATGAAAATATATTTCTGGTTAAGCTATAAAGTTTATTCTGGAGGTCAAACATTGTTAAATACAACAACTGCTTCTAGAATCCTGCGAATTCGGAATACAATTAAATCAGATGGAATATGATTCAATAGAATACAAAAGAGAAATGCTTTGGTTATATATTAATTCACACTGGAAACAGAGACTTCTGAGAGAGAAAACACAAACAGAACTTACAAAAGATATAGCTATACACAATGGACAGAAACCGCTAAAGTATAGGAATTTCTTTATGGAATGGAAACACTTCCAAGCAGCAGAACACTGGGAGTTATTGATAAAAGGAAGGAGACATTGTATAAAGTAGTGGAAGATAGGCAATATCTGAGAAAAAGAACGGATGATATCTATTGGGCCATCTTTGATCGTAGCGTTGTGGATTCAATGTTTAAAGACATAAACAAAATCCAACAATAATTACACCAGCTGACATTTTGGGAGCGCATGCCGTGTCATAAATAAAAGCCGGGAATAAATATTTATATCTATTCTACAGAGCTGAATGGAGATGTTACTTGGCGTTTTACTCCTTGCAGTCATCAGCGGGTTTCTTGCGACATTGATGGAGCAGAAGAATCATGGATGACGTAAACAGTCATTAAAGTAAAATTTTAAAGGGAATTATGTTTTCAAATAAAATAAGGAAAGGAAGAAATTCTTCTCATCTACGCTTTCTGATTCATCAAGGTTTCCCGGTTCTGGTTATTCAACGTTTGCCCAATCTTATAGGTCTGGGGAAACGGCTCACAAAATCTGTAGAATCGCAAATCAGAAGCGATAACGGAAAAAATTCAACATAAATTTCTTTAAAAAGAAAGCACGCGAACTAGAACGAAAAAGAAGAAAAGCGAGGGAATTGTCAAATGAAAATGGAAAAAGTAAAAATATTAAAAAATACATAATAAAAACCAAGGCAAGGCATCATGAGACAATATGTGACAAAAACAGAATTTTAATGATCTTTTATATTTTCTTTTATTTCAACTTTTATTCAGAAAGGAACGCAATAACCATTGCGCTTTACCGAGCCTCGTAGAGGTGTGGAAGTGAAAAAGTTAACTTGAAACGAATAGCTTGTGCTGAACGCTTGCAACAAATATCGAAGTGCCGCTAAAGACAAGTAATTCTACAGATTGTGGTATCAAACAATGAAATACAGTCAAAATACAAAAGAAATATCACGTGTGGAATCCATCCAAAGAATTTCTAGAGAGTTACCATTCTAGGAAATTACACTGTCAAGCATGCTAATGGGACAAACACACACACACACACAACACACATATATATATATATATATATATATATATATATATATATACGATGGCTTCTTTCAGTTTCCGTCTACCAAATCCACTCACAAGGCTTTGGTCGGCGCGAGGCTATAGAAGAAAACACTTGCCCAAGGTGCCACGCAGTGGGACTGAACCCGGAACCATTTGGTTGGTAAACAAGCTACTTACCACACATCCTCTACTTACATATAAATACACACACACACACACACACACACATACATAATAGAAAGAATTCTGGAAAGCAAAGTGTCGTGCGCGACCTAACAAATAGCAAAAGACGATCATACGTTTCATTTAATTTTGGTTATTTACCAAACACGATATTAATAATTTTTATAAACAAAACAACGAAGAAAAGAGAAGATGTAATATTACCGACGATGTAACTCTAGCAATACAAAATAACAATGAATAAATCATTATAAGCCGGTGTAAGATACACTTTATATGTCAAAGCAAATTATAACCGCGTTAGTACAATATTACATTATGAAAGTCATTTACATACAAACATATAAGCATAAATAATTATATATACAAACACACACACAACACACACACACACACACATGCACACACAAACACACACACGCACATATATATATATATATATATACATATATATATATAACATATATATATATATACATATATATATATATATATAGAGAGAGAGGAGAGAGAGAGAGAGAGATAGACAGATATATAGATAGATAAATGGATAGATAGATAGATAGATAGATAGATAGATAGATAGATAGATAGATAAATAGATAGATAGATGATAGATAGATAGATAGATAAATAGTAGATAGATGGATAGAGAGATATAGATAGATAGATAGATAGATAGATAGATAGATAGTAGATAAATAGATAGATAGATAGATAGATAGATAGATAGAATGGAAAGATAGATAGATAGATAGATAGATAGATAGATAGATAGATAGATAGATAGATAGATAGATATGGAAAGATAGATAGATAGATAGATAGATAGATAGATAGATAGACAGATAGATAGATAGATAAATAGATAGATAGATATATAGATAGATAGATGATAGATAGATAGCTAGATAGATAGATAGATAGATAGATAGATAGATACATAGATAGATAAATAGATATGGAAAGATAGATAGATAGATAGATAGATAGATAGATAGATAGATAGATAGACAGATAGAAGATAGATAGATAGATATAGATAGATAGATAGATAGATAGAGATAGATAGATAGATAGATAAATAGATAGATAGATAGATAGATATGGAAAGATAGAGATAGATAGATAGTAGATAGATAGATAGATAGATAGATAGATAGATAGATAGATAGATAGATAGATAGTTATGACTCAAGGAATATACTTACCTATCGTTATATATGTTTTTCTTTAAAGGAAATGCATTGTGAGTTTTGGAAAACGTTCAATGCCATTAAGTTTGGTCAACCAAACGTATTTTCGTATTTTCGACTCCACCGAACTTAAAGAAATATTTATTGTTGAACATAAGCGTGTATACGTGCATATATACATTTTCATACGCGCGCACACGTATACACCTATATATGTATAAGGTGTAAGTTTGTATGTATATGTATATATGTATGAATGTATATATACATATATAGGTATATATATAAATATGTATATGTACATACACCCACACACATATATATAGATGTATATATACATATATATATATATATAAATACATATATATATACACATATATATTATTTATATTGTATTATATTTATTATATAATGTTTTTGTATATATATATAATATATATATAACATTTATATATATATATATATATATATATATATATATATATATAATATATATATATATGTATGTATGTATGCATGTATGTGTATACATACACACAAAGACACAGAAACACACCCACACAGACAAACACACATACATACACAAACGCAGGCACAGAGACAAACACATAAACACACACACATAAATAACAATGTTAGTTGAAGATTACCAGTGCGGGCAAAATACTTTATAGGATCTCTGTCAGTACACCAGGATAACAACATTGTTTCGATTATTAAAGAACTTCATTTATTCTAATGACAATATCTTAGCTTAGAGTTCATCGCCATTCTGTATTGTAAATCCATGACTGTATCCCAGTTATGCTGGTTTTTACACAGATTGTTATACAATTCACGACATAAATAACTGTCATTACATATTTTTCCTTATTCTAGTAAATTTGACTTACAGCTGATTCGGGTTGTGATGTAACGTTTGTTATTGATTGGTGTACGCAGTCACCCTATTTATTGATTGAGAATAATTGAAGAACCTTGAAAATTAATGCTACGTTGGTCAGAATCGTTTTTGTTTATTACCAAGCAGAATATTGAAAAAAGTGGTAGAAACATAGAGACAGGAGCAAAAGGGGTATTTCGATACAGGTATAATGTAAGTGGAAGAGCGATAAAGAGGAAAGAGGAAGAGAAGTGTTGATTGGGGAAGAAGGAATGAAAGGAATAAAAAGAAAGAAAAGGAAGAGAGAAGGAGAGACGTTCAATCGGAAAAGGAACAGTCATAAAGGCATTAGTATTTGTAAAGGGATCATCTCTCAAAAAAAAAAAAACATCTCCATTGTCTTCATGTTAAATACTACAGAGATATTGGGATGAAATTTCATACATGCCATTTATTCTCAGGATCTGCTGATTTTTCATTCATTTTTCTACTACAGTTCACCCTCTGTATGAGATGACCAAATATTAAAGATTTATATTCACCAAAATAAATCGTGTGAAACCATTTATCTAGACCCCTTTTTATTCTTTCCCTCTTTTTTTAACCTTCATTCCTTCCTGTTGAAGCGCTTGGGCTCGAAAAGTCAAAGACATTTCCATTCTTCCAGAGCGTTAACCTAACGTACTTGCTTATTTTCCATCACCATCTTTTTTTGTTTGTCTGTTTGTTTGTTTTTTGTACTTTGAGCCAAAAGACTAAATATTTCTAAAAA
>NC_043018.1:2180321-2197821 GCF_006345805.1 Octopus sinensis | reverse complement strand
CAAAAATGGGAGAGTAATTGATTTTCAGTCAAAATATATCGGTTATCTTAAGAAGGAAAGTATAAAGTAATTGTTTAAAAATAATGGGCTCATGAAGAATCTTTTGGGGAAAATTTCGTACAAAATATTAGATACGAAAAAATAGTGTTAAGTGACAAAAACAATGGTAAGAAACCCTCAAATTGATTTTGAATCAAAATATCTCAGTCATTGTGAAAGAAAACTAAACAATAGTCGTAGGAGTGGCTGTGTGGTAAGTAACTTGTTTACCAACCACATGGCTCCGGGTTCAGTCCCATTGCGTGGCACCTTGGGCAAGTGTCTTCTACTATAGCCTCGGACCGACCAAAGCCTTGTGAGTGGATTTGGTAGACGGAAACTGAAAGAAGCCCGTCGTATATGTGTGTATATATATATATGTATGTATGTGTGTGTGTGTGTGTATGTTTTTGTGTCAGTGTTTGTCCCCCAACATCTCTTGACAACCGATGCTGGTGTGTTTACGTCCCCGTAACATAGCGGTTCGGCTAAAGAGACCGATAGAATAAGTACTAGGCTTACAAAGAATAAGTCCTGGGGGTGCTCCAGCATGCCCACAGTCAAATGACTGAAACAAGTAAAGGAGTAAAAGAGTGAATAGTAGTTCTCAAATGAAAAACGGGGTTCCACGGGATGAAGCTTAGGGTGAAAACCTCGTCAAAATATTGTAACTATAAAAGATTTTTCGTGGCTTTAAGTGACGAAAAAAAGATGACCATTTTGACAAATCAAATCATTTTTCTCGATTTAACATAACTTATTGTCATAAAAGAGCGTGTCCGTGTCATGGTTTGCATATCTTAATTGTACAGAGAACCTAAGCGAAGTCTGAGAGGTACGGCGCTCGATTCAGTGTAGTGGCTTGCTAACTGAATTTGTTTTTTCGTTTGCAGCTGTATAAATGAATGGCGACGTCACTGTTGCCATACAGCATCGGCCTTTGCTTTTCCCTTGGATAAAGATGGAGAAGGGAGACTGGTATACATGGGTGAACAGCTGGTCTTCCATAAACAACCTTGCCCGGACTTGTGCTTTGGAGGGGAACTTTCTCGGTGTTTTTTCCAGGGTCATTCAAGACCGAAGCGAGGCTTTTTACATTTTACAATTTTACACCAAGCACACACACGCATATATAAATGTAAATTCATATATATAATATAATTTATATAATATATATTATATATATATATATATATATAATATATATATATATATATAATATATATATATATTATATATATGCACACACCTACACACACGATCCCGAAATTACAAATCACATTCACACAAACACACCCACACATACGCAGATTACAAAACAAACACGCAATTACAACACAACTCACACAAACACACATACACTCACATTACAATCACAATAACCACAACAAACGTTCACAAACATACATACACACGAGCATGCACACACACACACACACAATGACACACACCTCCCCGACAAAAACAAGACACATAGACACACCCACACAAACACACCTACGCGTATACACACACATTGCACTAACAATACAAACAAATCAAAGCACTCACAAATGCAACACATACACACACCCGGAATCTACAGAACTACATAAACCGTACCCACATATATACATACACACACAAACTCATGCTCAATACCAGCATACACAAAACGCATACACACACACATACACATCACCCATTAAAACCCAACCTACAACACTATCATGCTTGACCAACTTACTAGTAATGGAAGAATTGGTGACGCGCATCCTCGATGATAGTGATGCTGTTGACATCGTTTTATTGGACTTTGCCAAAGCTTTTGACTCGGTAAACCACCGCCTACTACTTGTCAAGCTTCAAGTATATAGTTTCCATCCGGATATTGTACGATGGGTTGGTGCCTTCCTCTCAGATCGCTCCTTCCAAGTTCAAGTTAATGGTTCGCGGTCCGACGTCTCCAGTGCGAGCAGTGGCGTGCCTCAAGGTTCAGTGCTTGGGCCCTTGTGTTCTTAGTCTTCATAAATGACTTGCCCGACGACCTCACGCAACACACCCTTCTATTTGCCGACGATATCAAACTGGTCGCTCCTCGCGGTAGTATAGAGGATCTTCGTCGATGCCTCCACCAAATTTGGAAGTGGTCTAACGATTGGGACCTGTGTCTGAACGTGTCAAAGTGCTGTCATCTGCCTGTCGGCTCTACTCCTGCAACTCAACTTGATTTCGAGCCGGGTCGTCTGCTGCTGGAGAGGACCGATCAGGTAAAGGACCTGGGTGTCTTGGTGGATTCCTCATTTTCGCCTTCGGCCCAGTGCGTCCATGCTGCCAACAAAGCGCGCGGAATTCTGTTTTTGATTCGACGGTCATTCCGAATGCTCACAGCAGCCATATTCCTGCCACTCTATGTCACGCTGGTGAGACCCATATTGGAGTATGGGATTCAAGCCTCTTCTCCTTATCTCCTCAAAGACATACAGCACCTCGAAAGAGTCCAGAGGCTGGCTACCCGCATGGTTCATGGTCTCAAAAATTTGTCCTACGAAGAAAGGCTGAGGACGCTCGACCTTTATTCTCTTGAAAAACGCCGCCGCCGTGTTGATCTCATTCTCGCCCAAACATCATAAGCGGAAAGTGTAACCTCTCGAAAGAGCTGTTCTTCACTCCTGCTCCGGAGCGTCGGCTGCGGGGTCATTCCGAAAAGCTCTACCTGCGACGATTTCATCTCAATCGAAGGAGAGGAGCTTTCTCCGTCCGGATTGCGGATCCGTGGAACAAGCTGCCAGACGAGATGGTGAAGATGCCGACGATCGCTTTGTTCAAAGCCTCCCTGGACCTCAAGTGGCCTGAACTCTTTACATGAACACCACCCTGTACTTAACTCCATGTCCCCCTACATGGCCTTGCTATTTGCTTTTGAGCCAAATTAACTAACTAACTAACTAACTAACTATAACAAATACCAATCACACACATAAATACACACACACAACACCAACAGACGCACACATACACACATGCAAACAAACACATACACACACTAGCGCACACACAACACCCTAACAAATATTAACTACACACAAACGTGCACACATGCACACACACCATCCTCCTAAATGCTTAAAAAAAACACACAAACACATTTACATACACCACAATAAACCCTGGGACCGTTAAAAAGAGACCAATAGAATTAGGATTCGTAGCCATAATAATTACTAGGGCTGATTCTTTCGACGAAACGTTTTCAAAATGGTGCCCCAGTATGACCGGCAGTGTAATGAGAGAATCAAGTAAAAGAAAGAAAACAAATTATGGGACACATATAATTGGATGAAAACTTCTGGATGCTTTCTGATTAAATTAAGATTTTGGCTATGACAGAGGACAATGGTGATACCAAATCAGAAATAAAATTAGAAGAACAAAAAGTACAAGAAGATATATGTGTATGCGTGTGTGTGAGTGTGGGTGTAGGAGTGAGTGTGTGTATATATATATATATATATATATTAACGGGACCTATAAGTACTGGTATTTGTTATATATAGAGAGAATATTAGCTGAGGTACCCAGTCATACTTTAATATTTAGAGAAAAGGCACTTAATTTGATGACTGTGTTTCATGGGTATAGTTCCACTGATTGTGAGAATCAAATATCGATTGCAACTGCTAGAACCGACAATTGTAAGTGCAGGTGTTAAGAAAATACAAGTTATAGCAACGTGAAAATGCTGAAATAATTTAACATTTTAACCCCATAACAATTTAGGCCAAATTTCGTTAATCAGTTAATCAAAAATCCTCTTACACTTTGCTTCAGTGGCCTAGGTAAAAATGTATCTGTCTTAACCTATCCTTAGCGTATATCCCATCTGTATATAAAAGTTTAAGAAAATCGATTGTAAACTTTAAAAGTTATGGCAGAAAATAGCACTCATATGCGAATTTGCATTGAAATGTCATATTGATTTTTGAAACATCGATGCTAATTAAAAATTATCAATTTTTTAAAAATTCCAAGTACGTAAGTGACCGCATGGGCATAAGTTCCACACGTGTCAAGTTTCATCAAGACAGGTTGGATAGTCTCCGAGGAGTTAAAGTACCGAATTCACAAACTCACAAACAGAAATTGTCATTAATGTATATAGATTTAGCATCTCCGTCGCAATTCAGGCCAAATCTTAATTTAGATATAACCAATTTAATCGAGAGTATTTGTAATTTAATTTCACTTGGTCGTATATTTCTACAGACACACATACACGCAGACATTTTGTTAACATCAGTTGTAGGAACTTCGTGCAATATGCAAGATCGCTACCATCATGTCGTGTTTGATGGTGTGAAACTTAGGATAGTTAGATATATTTATTACTTTGACATTCAACCCCTTCTGAGATTATATTAAAGATAACCTCCTTCCTGGATACTTCCCTTATGACATTACAGATATTGTGGTAAAGTCATTAACGATAAAGTTGTCAGTTTTATTGAACAATATCCCGGAGGAAAATGTATATATTCTGAGCATATTGGAGGGAGAAAAAAATATCAAATATATTTAAAACGTAGAATGGACAAAGGAATGCGAGCAGAAATATCTAATCCATATATTGAGCCAATGCTTTAACAAAACGCTTTTGAAGTGCATGGTTGAGGGTCCTTACGATTAGCTAAATTCTAATGCACAATGCTGTGAACACAATAAATATTCTTAGAGCTTCACTAACGAAAATAATAAAAAAAAGTATAGGAAAGCAAAAGCTGACGGGTATCAACTGTACAAACGGAAACTAAGCAGCACTAAGGAAATTAGCAATAAGAGAGTGGATTGCTGATAGATCCTTCCTTACAACAAAGATTGCCTGTTCAAATTGTTTTAAGTGACAAATCGCTAAAGAAGTTCATTTGCTCTTCAGAAATTCAATCATTCACAGCTTGACGCTTCTCTTCATTCCGTGATATATGTGTATATATATATGCGTGTGTGTGTATGTGTGTGTGTGTGTGTGTGTGTGTGTATGTGTGTGTGTGTGTATGTATGTATGTGTGTATATATATATATATATATATATATATATATATATATAATATATATAAATACATATATATATATATATATGGATTATACACATGTATTTAATGTTTTATCGGTACTCATACGTATCTATATACACATATTTATATACATATGTATATATCCACATGCATAGATCCATATATATATATATATAGGAGAGAGGGAGAGAGAGAGAGATCCATATATACATACATATACATTATCGATATACGTTTATGTATGGGTGTGTAAGGGGGGTGTCTGCGTGTCTGCACATGCGCTTCAACTGTGTAAATGCTGTAATTGTTGAAATTAATCGGTCACGACCTCGCAATTGTTTAGAATGAAACAACGAAGTCACGCAATATTTAAATGCGAGGTGCGTTTATGCTCGATCCTGAAGTGGTACGGCGACACTTAGAATAGAAAATGTTTTAGAAAATCACAATTGAATTGTTTGCACAGCAATTTACTTGGAAAAGGGGTGGATTGTCTACTGGGTACTTCACTGAAAGAAATGAAAGAGAAACATTAGAAGTAACTGGTCGTCAAACATACACACCTGTCAGTGAGCTGGCTCTTGTTTTTACAAATTGCGCGGACGCGAGGAAGGTGGTGTTCCTGTATTTGATGTTATGTATTGAATGTCTATTGAAATGAAACTTCCAAGAATGGAATGCATCTTATATACATTCAATCAACAGTATATTACACAATGCAGAAATGTTTATAAAAACATACATACGCATAGATATATAAATACATATATATGTGTATGAATATAGAGTGATATATACACACACATATATAGATACATATATACATACACGCACTCCCCAAAATATATATACATACATATACACATACGTACATACATGCATACATATATGCATGCATGCTTACATACATACAAACGTACATGGATAATACGTAATACATACACACATATAAAAATGTATACGTATGAGTCTTCGTATTATAATCTAGTGCATGAATGCTGTCGAAATTGAAAATAATAGGTTTCTTTCGTAAACTTGTTAGCCTTCACGTGGATACAGTACATATATTTCTTTCTTAAATATGAAAAAGACGACAGAAAATAGGTTTGGTTTCTTTATTCTTTCTTCAGCAAACGATCGGATATGAGCATGGAGCCACAAAATTCAAAGAAAACGGAATTAAATAAGCAAGGTCGATTACGGTTTTCACCTTCATCTGCATTGTACATAATTTCTAAAAATGTAAAGTTGTTGCATGGCTTGGTGGTTACGGTTTTGCCCGCACGATCGTGATATCGTAGTTTCAATTCCTGAACCATTTTCCATATTGTGTTTTTGATCATGTGGCTACCTGGCATGTTGTAACGGGTACCCGATCAGGAGACGTTGATTTGATGGAAGTGGGTGAGCTCATGTAAAGAACACGCAATAAACCAATCATTTAGTACAGGTTTCCCAGCAAGAAACTGAAGAAACGTCATTGTTAGACAGCGAGGGAGGGACTAACCACATCCAGTTTTGAAATAGTATCTTTTGTATGTTTTTGTTTCAATCTTTGGA
Organism: Octopus sinensis; assembly: GCF_006345805.1. NCBI lineage: Eukaryota > Metazoa > Mollusca > Cephalopoda > Octopoda > Octopodidae > Octopus > Octopus sinensis. The sequence continues at coordinate 2,191,171 of NC_043018.1, read as the reverse complement.
CTTTAGCTACCCTGGGGTTCCCTTTGATGCTTCAGTTGAACAAATCGGCACCAAGATTTCATAGTTTTATTTCTGGCTATAATTTTATGGATTTCTGTATTCCAGCCGTATTTTAGGGGAAACGTATACAAAACAACAACGCTTGTGCAGTACAGACGGACAAACACAAACACAAACACAAACACAAACACACACGCGCAAATACATACAAGCAAACAACAAGCACAGAGAGGCTTATATACATATATATATATATATATATATATATATATATTATATATATATATATATATATATATATAATATATAGAACATATACATATATGAATATGTGTATATATATCTATATCTATATAATCACACACACACATATACACACACACACATACACACACACACACCACACACACACACACACACATAATATATATATATATATATATATATTCCACTCAGTGTTTCTGTACTAAATTAATACACAAGGCATCGGTTTAGCCCGGGTTTATGGCAGAGGATAATTGCCCAAAGTGTCGAACAGCATCACTGAAAGCACGTTGTAGCAAAACGAACATCTCAACCATATGTTCATGCCCGTATCAACAATGTAATTAAAAGATGAGAGACCTTTACATTGGTCTAATAGATTCTTCCGAAATAGCAAGACAGTAATTCTTGAAAGACACTGGCTGAAGCACGGTATTACTGAATTATTTAAATAGATTGAGGTAGAGAGATCCCGACCCCCCTGGAATTTACTAACTAAATTTCACTCAGTAATATCAATTACACAGAGATTCTCTGAACTAGAAGTATATCAGATTGTTATTGCACGCACATACATTATATGCATGAAATATGTATATATATATATATATATACAATAATATGTTACATTACTCGGTAGTCAAGATAAAACTCTGAGTTTCAGATGCCGAAGTGGAAATCCACAACACCATCTCTTCGATTATCTGGCTATTTGAAAACGCTATGAAAAAATACCGTTAAATAAAGGGTAATTACTGTGTTATAACTCTACTTGCCTGCGTACTTATACATCGCTCGCATTTTTCGTCATAAAAATTATATAAAAAACATAAAAAATATATATAAAAAATATAAATTCTTCTTGGGACATAACATAGAAAGCATGTTCTATCTGTTTCTTAGGGGACCAAAAACGTAACAGAAATTTAGTCACATGTGGGCATGATCCGAAAAGCTCTGTCCTTGTATTTAGATATGTAGTAGGGTCAAAGCTGCTTTTCCAGATAAGCCATCTCTCCATGTCGCATATGTATGTATGTATGTATGTATATGTATGAAGTAAAAGGTGAAGAGCTCCTAGAGAAATACAGGCAAGTTTGTTCATGGATGACCAGTATTCGCCCATGCACGTCACCGATGTTGTTCACGAGAAACGCGAAGTCCGATACAGCTTTTCATCAGTGACATCACAATTCATTCCTACACCTGAGAGAACTCTAGCAACAGGAAATAAAGTGTCTCGCTCACGAACACAGCACACAACCCAGACTAGGATTCGACCTCACTAACTCATGATTGTGAACCCAATGCTCAAGCTATTGAGTCATACGCCTTCATACTTCCTTAGTTCCTTGCTAATTTTTCAAGAGCGTTGCCTCTGTATAATGGACCAGGTTCATCATTTAGCGCTTCTATTTATCGCATTGACATTTCATGAATCGTAAACATAAGCACAGTTCCTTCTTTCACGCATTTATATATATATATATGTATGTTTTTGTTTGTTTTTGTTTTTACTTGTTTCAGTCATTTGACTGCGGCCATGCTGGAGCACCGCCTTTAGTCGAGCAAATCGATCCCGGGACTTATTCTTTTGTAAGCCCAGTACTTATTCTATCGGTCTATTTTGCCGAACCGCTAAGTGACAGGGACGTAAACACACCAGCATCGGTTGTCAAGCAATGCTAGGGGGACAAACACAGACACACACACACACATACACACATATATATATATACATATATACGACAGGCTTCTTTCAGTTTCTGTCTACCAAATCCACTCACAAGGCATTGGTTGGCCCGGGGCTATATATATATATATATATATATATATATACATATATATATATATATGTGTGTATATATATATATATATATGCGTACAGACACTGGTATATACATACACACACACGACAAGGTATAAAATGCTAAAGTAATTTTGTCATGAAATACATTTTGTAAAGTTAGTACCAGTTTCTGTCTTTTCAGATAGGAGTAAAACAAAGACGGATATTAAGAAGAATAACAATTAAATTGAAGAAAATATTAAATGAAATGTTTTGTATATATTTCCATTGTTTTCTAATAGGTAGGTTCTTTGTCTGAGTTCGTGGCTGTTGAGCTGTAGGGCACGTTGAAAACCTATAATAATAAATAATGGTGGGTAATTCCTGTTGATTACTGCATCCTTTAGCTCATGTAGTCGTGTGTTGTGAAAATCGTGCAAATCTTTTTGGCCAGGTTGACAGGGATATTCATTATTGTTGTGTCTGGGATGGTACGAGTTGAACGGTAGATATTGCTTGCAATCCGTGGGCTTATATTTTAGAAGTTGTATTTGTCGTATAATTCCCCGGTGAGTCATAATTTTCTACAAAAATTCTGCAACGTCTTCTTTCATTTCGTTTTGCCTTTGGCGTTGGTGTGGGTCTAAATTTGAGCCCTTTCGAGTGTATGTTCATTTGGTCAGGTGTTAGTTTTTCATGTGTTTCATTCTTTGGCATGGATGTATAGAGAGACTTAAAGCGTTTCAAGCACTTCTAAATGGATTTGATACAAACATTCAATTTACGATGGAATATAGCCATGAACAACTTCATTTCCTCGACATTCTCATTAAGAAATACAACAGCAAAATAGAAACAGACATATTCTATAAGCCCACAGATTCCAAGCAGTATCTACTGATCAACTCATGCCACGCCAGACACGCTAGAATGAGTATCCTTCTGAACCTGGCAGAAAGGATGTGTACTATAGTATCTGATACAAGCACCAAGAACACACGACTACATGAGCTAAAGGATACTCTCATCAGTAGGAATTACCCATCAAAACTAACAGATATAGGTTTTCAACGTGCCCTACAGCGCAACTTCCACGATCTCAGACATTCCACACCAAAGAATGAATTACAACACAAAACCCTACCATACACATTCTCATAATTATGCGGCCTTCAACACCATCCTCCAGAACGTTCTTTTACTAAAAATGGACCACGGTCTCTTTTGACGAACCGCTAATTTACGGGGTTATAAAACCGCCAACACTGGTGGCAAGTGGTGGAGGTGGTATCAAACACAGACATACATTCATATATACATATATATATATATTATATATATATATATATATATTATATATATATATATATTATATATATATATGTGTGTGGTGTGTGTGTGTGTGTAAAATAATATGTGACATTATACGGTAACCAAGATAAAACTCTGAGTTTCGGATGCCGAGTTGGAAATCCACCTGGCCATCTTGATAACTGAAGAGATGGTGGTGTGGATTTCCACCTCGGCATCCGAAACTCAGAGTTTTATCTTGGTTACCGTATAATTGTCACATATTATTTTTACAGATAAATTATTCTATTACATAATATTGAGGTCACACATAATATTGAGGTCACTTTCTTTTCTTATCTTACCGTTTTTACCAATATATATATATATATATATATATATATATATATACGATAGGTTTTTCTCAGTTTCCGTCAAACAAATACACTCACAAGGATTTAGTAGGCCCGAAGCAACAGTAGAGGACACTTAACCAAGGTGCCACGCAGTGAAACTGAACCCAGAATCATGTGGTTGGGAACCAAACGTCTTGCGGCACAGCTATGTGTTGTACTGAATTTATGCATTATTAAGTGGAAGAAGTCAGAATCCGATTTGATGCTTTGTTATTGAACACTTTCTTCCCCTTCGAAGATTCGTCATGAATGATAAGTTTCTTTTTTTGTCCTTTCAATATAAGTGGTTTGAAAAAGTAAAGAATTCGATTTGTTTTCTGGGGTTTTGGAAAAGGATGTTTGATAGCAGCTATTAGAGATGTTCTTTGTCATTTTGTATTTACACGTGCATGTACGTGAGTGTGTATGTCTGTATGGTAACTTTCTGTACCAAGCACATGAGATTTTTGGAGGCTTGGTTAGAGAAAGACAAAATATATATAAAAATAAAGTGTTTTCTGTGATGGTTAATTTTGATGACCGGTCAAAACATTTTAAACTTTTTATCAATTGCGATAAATCATTAAATGGCTGGTGAGTTATTTTTTCTTTCTCTTTGTTAGCTTTTTTTTTTCTTATTTGGTTATTTGTTCAGTGGTTGCTTAGCTGCAAAATGCACTAAACTGCTTGGGAAAACTGTTAAATATGTATGTGTATTTATATGTTTGTAGGTGTGTTTGTGAGTATGTATATGTGTTCGTATGCGTGTGTGAGTGTGTATGTGTTCATAATTGCGTGTGTGAGAATGTGTACTGAAGTGTATTATGCGATCGTGTGTATGAGCTTGCGTGTGTGATACTATATGTGTGTGAATGTGATCGAGTGTGTGTGAATGAGCGTTCGTATGTGTGTGTCGTACACTGACTGTTTAGTGGTTAATTACCCAAGTAATTTATTAACTGTATTAAGAACATTATCATTAATGATATCCCGTGATTAGTTGGTTTCGTTCAACGGGAAATAAAAGAAGCCCCAAATTTAAACGTGTAAATGCTATGATAGAACAAGAAAAAAAAAATCTGAGAATTCTTTTATTAAAAACATTACCTTCCCAGATGAACCAAAACAATTAATCACTTGACATTATTAATAATGATGTTTTTATTACTAACATTACTGGAAAAATTAACTGTTAAGCAATCGAAACACAACACCGATACACACACGCCATCTATCCATCTTTCTCTCTCTCCCTCTGCCTCTTTCTCTCTCTATTTCCCTCTCTCTCTCCATCTTTCCCACTCGCTCACACATACACACATTCAATACCTTCGCAAACAATTTGGTGAATTCGATAGGTAAGCATCCTTTGAACAGGTGAGCAAAGAAATCCTGTCGGCCTTATGGCTTCCGCAACTGTTTTATTGGAGCACATAGAAAGCTTGAACTCTTTTCTCCTGTCATCAAATCAACCTTCACAGAAAACACCTCCTACACTTTTTCTTTATATTTGCCATCTAGAATCAAATATTCAAAATTCTCATATGTGCATTGTTTATGAATTCAACAAACTCGTGTCCCCACACTCACTAATATAGACTCAAATTTATAGACATGTTAGAAAACTGACCCCAAACTTCCATTGCCCGATCTCAAAGGAACTCCTCCATATTCCCTTAAAAATCCCTCATTTTGGTGGAGGGGACAAGTCGATTGCATCGACCCAGTGTTTTACTTGTAGTTAATTCACCCAAAAGGATGAAAGGGAAAGTAGACCTGGGAGGAATTTGAACTCAGAACGTAGCGGTATGTATAATGCTGCTAAGCATTTCGCCCGGCATGCTAACGATTTTGCCAGCTAGCCTCTTTAATAATAAAGATAATAATAATAATAATAATAATAATAATAATAATAATAATAATAATAACAATAACAATAAGAATATAAATAATGTAAATAATAATAATAATAATAATAATAATAATAATAATAATAATAATAATAATAATAATAATAATAATAATAATAATAATAATAATAATAATAATAATAATAATAATTGGAAACCAACTCAGTGAAAAAGAATATATACCTCAGAAGAGCAACGGATCTCAGCAGAATGTGCAAGAAGAGGGTCGAAAGCGTGACTCACATTGTCAGTGCTTGTGAAAGTCTTGCGCAGAAGAGTACAAAGTTAGACACAAAAAGGTAGACCAAAACCTCCACTGGTTATTATTCCGTAAGTATGGCTATGAGGTTACGGCTGCTTGGTACCAAGATACATCGGAATAGGTAATGGACGAAAAGGAGAAGGAAAAAGCCTCTGAGATTTTGATATAGTAACCTTTAGTGTCTAAAACAAGAGTGCCTAATAATCGATGTTGCAGTGCCAGGAGATCAACACATCATCATGAAAGAAAGAGAAATGGTTGATAAATATGGAGACCTGAGAATTGAGATCGCTAAGATGTGGCAGCTATGCGAGTCAAATATAAAGGTTATCCCTATTGTTATCGGGGTATTGGGTTCAATACTACCCAACCTGAAAAAAATATCTGAAGATCTTAGAAATACCTTACAATCTAGATATATTGCAAGTGTCGGCATTACTTGGAACTGCACGCATATTGCGTAAAGTACTGTCAGTCTGAGGTCCTTGTTGTGACTTCAGAGAGAGTACAAAGCCGCGGTAGACACAATATCTTCGAACAACAGTCTCAGGATATTGTATACTGTGCAACATCTATAATAATGATACTAATAATAATACTAATAATAATAATAATAATAATAATAATAATAATAATAATAACAATAATGATAACAATAATAATAATAATAATAATAATAATAATAAGAAGAAGAAGAAGAAGAAGAGGAAGAAGAAGAGGAAGAAGAAGAAGAAGAAGAAAAGAAGAAGAAGAAAAGAAGAGGAAGGAGAAGAATATATGTTCGTTTACATATATGAATATATTCATTGATATGTAGATGTATATATATATATATATATATGTGTGTGTGTGTGTGAGTGTTGTGTAAATGTATGTATATATATATAGAGAGAGATGTACATACATACACATTTGTGTGTGCATGTGTGAGTACGTAGGTCTGTGTGTGCAAGCAGGTGGCGTTTCTGTACGGGTATGTGTGTGTGTGTGCATGCGAGCGTGTGTCTGTGCGCGCGCATTGATATGCCTTCCGGACAATTTTTTGTCTTTCATTGTTGTGATCAGCACGACGCTCTCGTAAAAAACTCTTAACAACGTATGATGCCAGGCGACGTCTCCGAACGAGACGTCACATGGTTTACAAATGGTTTTCTTAGTCACATAGCTAAGACTACACTTATACGCATGTGTATATATATCTGTTTTCGTGATTTGTACTCTGTTCAAGACTGTCTGACGTAACCGCTCACAAGTGTATTCATATGACTGTCGAATTTTTGAGACTCGGCTGTTAAATTTTTTTTTGTTGTTCTTTCTCTCTCTGACGGAAAGAGGAATTGAAAAACGAAACGCCTAAAAATAAATGTAAAAATACAAAGAATAAAATACTAACTTAATTATCGTTTTTGGCAAGCTTAATTAGTTTACATGTCTTGTAATATTCCACGGGGAAAAGTAAAACTGTCTCTTTAAAATGCCAGGTGTCCAGATTTTCAGTAGCTTCACTTAGAAATCATGTGTTATTCCATAAGAGAGTAGAAACATACTGTTCAATATATTTGGTTCTGTAATTGTAGTTGGGCCATATGGGATCAACTTATCATAGACGATGAGGTGGTCGGTTGTGACTGAGGAATGGTATTAATCAGCGCTTTTGCAGCCACTTTGAGGCTCTCTCGCATTACCTAACAGCGTTTGTGTGATTCGGTTTTTTACTGCACTAGAAATTGATTTCAAGAAGAAGATGGCTGCTACTGATGGCAGATCGAATGATGACGTGGAGCCAGCCAGTATTTAAATAGTGGAACTTTCTCGTGTTTTATAAAATTAAGATTAACTTTAAAAGTTTCCACGACGAAAGGACAAAGGAAAATGAATCCCGTGGGTGAAAAGTATTTTAGTAGCCGTGGCTGTGCGGTAAGAAACTTGCTTCCCAACCACATGGTTCATGGTTCAATTCAACTGCGTGGCACTTTTGGTAGGTGTCTCCTACTATACCCTCGGGTCAACCAAAGGTTTTTCAGTGGATTTCGTAGACAGAAACTGAAACAAATCCGTCGTATATGTGTGTGCGTATAATGTGTGTGCGTATATGTGTGTGCGTATATGTGTGTGCGTATATGTGTGTGCGTGTGTGCGTTTGTGTGACTTTGTGTCTGTATTTGTCTCCCACCACTGCTTGACAACCGGTCTTAGTTTGTTTATGCCCCCGTAACTTAGCGGTTCGGAGAAAGAAGCAGATCGAATAAGTGCCAAAATAAATATTACAAGGGGTCGATTCATTTGACAAAATATTCTTCAAAGTGATGCCCCAGCATAAATAATTAATAAATAATGCCTTTAATATGAAATAAAATCGGAGTAATAGTTGAAATTTTTAATATAATTTGAACATTTTATTTATCTGTATTAACTATGGAATAAACTAGGAGCTATAATCAAAACCGCCGGATGCCTTGAATATGGAAGGACATCGTAAACATAAAAGACTTTAAAATAATGAAACAACGTTTGGAAGATAAATGTAGTTATACATCATAACAGAAATAATGACATTTAAGAAACGTGGGATTTTCGCGAGTCGTTGAAGTTTTAATTATCAGGAGGCGAGTTTGAAGTGTCATTATCCCTCTTAAACACGTTCTCGTGCTAGTGTAATTATTAGAACTATGTAAATATTAATGAACTGGTATATGTTAATGAACAGTCATGGAAAATGAAAACAGAATTAGTAATCTGCCATACGTTTTTAATACGAGATTATGTGTATACATAAAATAATGCAATTTCAATAATGAGCTTGGAGAAGAAGAAGGAAAAAGAAGAAGGAAGAAGGAGGAGGAGGAGGAGGAGGAGAAGAAGAAGAGGAGGAGGAGGAGGAGGAGGAGGCGGAGAAGAAGAAGAAGAAGAAGAAGAAGGAGAAGAAGGAGAAGAAGGAGAAGAAGGAGAAGAAAGAGAAGAAGAAAGAGAAGTAGAAGAAGAAGAAGAAGAAGGAGAAGAAGAGAGGAAGAAGAAGAAGAATGAGAAGAAGGAGAAGAAGAAGAAGAAGAAGAAGGAGAAGAAGAAGAAGAAGAAAGAAGAAGAAGAAGAAGAAGAAGAAGAGAAGAAAGAGAAGAAGAAGAAGAGGAAGAAGAAGGAGAAGAGGAGAAGAAAGAAAGAAGAAAAGAAAAGAAGAAGAAGGAAAGAGGAAGAAGAAAGAGAAGAAGAAGAGAAGGAGAAGAAGAAGAAAGAAGAAGAAGAAGAAAGAAGAAGAAGGAGAAGAAGAAGAAGGAGAAGAAGAAGAAGAAGGGGAAGAAGAAGGGGAGGAAGAAGAAGAAGAAGAAGAAGAAGAAGAAGGGGAAGAAGAAGAAGAGGAAGAAGAAGAAAGAGAAGAAGAAAGAGAAGAAAGAGAAGAAAGAGAAGAAGAAGAAGAAGAAGAAGAAGAAGAAGATAAATAGAAAATGAGTACATGTTGGTTAAGCAACTAATTAGGTAAGTATAGTTAACGTTCTAAAATGACGTCATTCAACGTTTGTTAAAATTTAATTAAAATTGTTTTTTTTTTTTTTATTTAGAAAAGTAATATTGCCGACATTGCTACTTGACAATCGTTAGTGAAGCTTATTAATGAGAACTCAGTTTGCTGACTAAATTACCTCCGATAGGACTGATATTGTATTTGCAGACACAAAAAAAACATTCTTCCGCTCCTTCAAGAAATTATGATGTCTCTTCTGCTACCCTGCGCACCCTTATAGTTTCTCTTAATCATTTGACACCCTTTCTTTTAACGACATAATAATTTAGATCTTCATCATTTCTCTCAACAGACGTACAATTGACAAAATGCAGTTTCCTATGATTATAGATTGCAAGACGAATATTAACTGCTAAGGAATTTTGAGCTAACGCCTTGTCACGTGCATTCAACTCGGATTTTAAGACTGCTCGATCTCTCTTGTAACACTCCCTCGCGATCTTCTCTTTCATACTTACATGCTAAATGCCAGACCCCTCATTTATTCCGAGGTATTTCTAAGTTTATTTCGGCTCGTGTTCTTTTATGGTTATGTCAACATCCAACACCATGGATTGGGAGGTTTTCAGTTTCCCTTTCTGAAAAGTGGCCTTGACACATTTATGAAGACCAAATTGCACCCCAATGTCATCACTGAATGCTTTCACAGTACGTAGTAATCCATCAAACTCAATATCGTCTTTGCATGGAGTTTTAAATCATCCGTATAAAATAGATGACTTATATTCTTGTCGCCAATATTATTATTATTATTATTATTGAGTGAGAGAGCAGTACATGCCATCAAAGTGACACTAGGGTAAAATATACGAAACCCAGTATACCCATCATGATTACCCGTCTGATAAGGGTACACTAGGCACATGCATCACAACGATATGTACGCGACATGGTGATCTCAATTCAAGATAAACACCACATGACCTTACAGGTGGGACCCAGTTAGAATTTTCTTCAGGTTGAGTAGCCCATCCCACTGAATAAAGGTTGTTTAAGGATGTTGAACAGAACACCCATATTTCCAAAAGCGAATTATCCAAACCCCAAAGAATTCTTTTCAACACATGGCTACGATGCTCCCCCACTACTTCTGCTTGTGATCAGAGATGCACATATCCTCAGCCACTAAGGGTCATGCTCAACTAGTTATGGTCAAACAACTGATAAGCAAATCTGTGGTATTGAGCAGAATATTTGCTGTAGCCCATCTTTTATACCAAGACAAAACAATGTACATGATAACACTTCTAATCGGTTAAGATGAGAAGCCATGAGAGCCTCTGCTTTGTACTGCATCAGGGCATTTATTATTATTATTATTATTATTAGTAGTATATTAGTATTATTATTATTATAATAATAATAATAATTATTATTATTATTATTATTATAATTATTATTATTATATAGTTATAATTATTAT
>NC_043018.1:2147821-2175321 GCF_006345805.1 Octopus sinensis | reverse complement strand
TGACTCCTTCACCACAACTTTCTCTCACTCTTTCCCTCTGCAACATATAACGCAGCTGCGTCAGACTGGCATCCAATCCAGGTGCGGAACGTATACGCCAATGAAACCGGGAAACCGGCCCTTATGAGCCATGCATGGCTCCAGAAGGAACAAACAAAAATGCAGTGAGGACTTCATAAATAATTAGCATATCGGTTGATTCCAACTTCACAAAAAGTCAAACATTTCAACGATCTATTTCAACAATAGGCGCAGGAGTGGCTGTTTACCAGCCACATGGTTCAGGGTTCAGTCCCACTGCATGACACCTTGGGCAAGTGTCTTCTACTATAGCCTCGGGCCGACCAAAGCCTTGTGAGTGGATTTGGTAGACGGAAACTGAAAGAAGCCCGTCGTATATATGTATGTATATATATATATATGCGTGTTTGTGTGTCTGTGTTTGTCCCCCTAGCATTGCTTGACAACCGATGCTGGTGTGTTTATGTCCCCGTCACTTAGCGGTTCGGCAAAAAGAGACCGATAGAATAAGCACAGGGCTTACAAAGAATAAGTCCCGGGGTCGAGTTGCTCGATTAAAGGCGGTGGTCCAGCATGACCGCAGTCAAAATGACTGAAACAAGTAAAAAGAGAAAAAGAGAGAAAAGACAATCTGCCGTATAGAGGACTTCCAACCAGCGCAACGGGGAGGCAACTACCATATCGTAAATGATTTATTATAGTTTTACTATACAGCATACTTTATTACACATAAAACTGTATAGCCTATGAGGACGGAAAGTGCATGGTGCGCAAAATACTTTACTGATTAAGTTGTAAGTGCCAGTTTTTGTTAGATTCAAATCGAGTGTTACAATCGAGTGCTAAGTTGGGGATAGATTTGATTGTATCTAACTCCCTTCACACTGCAGAACTGTGTTCTATAAACACACATCTTTCAAAAGTAGACATACTCCGACGGCGAAAATCATCCTTTCGACTTTCAAGTTCGAATATACGAGAATGTTTTAAAAATAAATGGATACTATAGAGTCTGAATTCTCACTGTTCTGTACGCACCTCATCAATTATGTATATATATATATATATATATATATATATATATGTATGTATGTATGTGTGTGTGTGTGTGTTATACATGTATATATATTATGTTTTCTATTTTTTCTTTTATTCTTTTATTTGATTCAATCATTTGACTGGGGCCATTTTGGAGCCCAGACTTTAGTCGGCGAAATAGACACCAGGATTTATTCTTCAAAGCCTATCACTTATGTTCTCAGAAACGTTTGCCGAACAGCTAACTTACGGGGTCGAAAACACACCAACATTGGTTGTCAAGCGATGGTGAGGGGACCAATACAGACACACAAACATTCACACACACATACATATATATACATATATATATATGTACATTAATATATATAGGATGGACTCTCTCTCTCTTTATATATATATGCATATGTATATATATATTGTATAATATATAATAATATATATATATATATATCTATATATATATATATACGATGGGCGCCCTTTGAGTTTACGTCTACTAAATCCGCTCGCAATTCTTTGGTCGGCCCGAAGCTTTAGTAGAAGACACTTGCCCAAGTTACCACGCAGTGGGACTGAACTTGGAAACATGTGGTTTGTACGCAAGCCACACCTGCGACTATATATGTATAAAAGCAATGTATAAGCATGTATATACATAGAGGAACTCATACAAATATCATTTTATTATTGTAATTATACATATTAAAACATATATAGATATGTATTTATGTGGGTATCCCTAGATGTATCTACCTATCTATACCTCTATCTCTCTATCTATCTACGTATATATCTATCTTTCTATCTCTGTCCGTCTGGCTGTTTTTCTCTCTAGAAAACGGAAAGTTGCATTATGGAAGAGTCAGTTTATGAGATTCTTTTATTCATGTATTTATCACCCAACGAGATGCGTCTGCACCAATGGATACTACTGTACCAGTGTTTGTGTGTCCCACAAGAGGAGTCCATTCTAGATGTACCGAAACAATTGTTGTGATTAATAATATATTCTCCTATATTCCATCTTCTATCTTTCATTTGTTATTTATTGATAAAACTATACGTGTATATACAGATGTATATATTCATGTATACATGTATGTACGTATCCAGGCAAGTATATTATATATATATATATATATATATATATATAGATATGTGTGTGTGTGTGTGTGTGTATATATTATATATATATATATAATATATATAGATAGATAGATAGATAGATAGATAGATAGATAGATAGATAGATAGATACATAGATAGATAGATGATAATAGATAGATAGATAGATAGATAGATAGATAGATAGATAGATAGATAGATAGATAGATAGATAGATAGATAGATAGATAGATAGATAAATAGATAGATAGATAGATAGATAGATAGATAGAGATATTAATATATATATATAATTATTATTATTATCATCATTATTATTGTCATTATTATTATTAATATCGTTGTTGTTGTTACTACTATTATTATTATTATTATTATTATTATTATTATTATTATTATTATTATTATTATTACTATTCCAGCCACGTATAATTATTGTATATTTGAAATTTTATATATGTCGCTGCGGCAAATTATTCAACACAACCTGTCACAGTGAAGTCACTGTGCACAAAAATGAAGTAATTTTCAATGCAAGGTGCATCGCATATCCTGAAGACACATCCGCAGACATCTTCCATGAATGAGGTCCACTTAATACGTATAGAGTACAAACCGACAGTAGTTAATAGTGCTCTCACACTTTTATGCACACGTGAATATTATATATACATGTATATGTATATATATATATACATATATGCATGTGTATATATAATATATATATGTATATATATTTATACGTATATATATATATATATATATATATGAGTGTGTGGTGTATATATATATATACGTATATATACATGACAATATATGTACATATATATATATACATGTATGCATATGTATATAATATATATATGTATATTTATGCGTATATATATATATACATGAATATATATGTACATATATATATATATAGAGAGAGAGAGAGACATATATATATATATATATATATACATATATATTTGTGTAAAACGTATGTGTATGCATGTATATATGTATCTATATAAAATTGTATATATAGATATATATAGATATATACGCGTATGTATAAATATCTATATATACAACATACTTGGATATTTTCCCCTCTCTTTCAATATCTATTTGTCTACACATGCGTATACATATATACTTAACATATGTGTGCGTATATATATATATATATATAATATATATATATATATAATATATATATATATATATATATATATATTATATATTCATAAATATATATACTATATTATATATATATATATATACAGACATATATACACGATATATTGATAGACAAAGAGAGATTTAGGTGGTAGATAGATAGACGGACAAAGAGATAGATGGATGGGATGTTACATACATACATATATATATATATACCTATTTATATATACACATATATATATATACATATATATATACACACACACCTACACACACATATATATATACCTATTTATATATACACATATATATATGTATGTATGCATATGTGTGTGTGTGTAGAGGGAGAGAGAGAGATAGATAGATATATTAACTTATGTTCCCGTTAGATCGAAGAGTATTCTAAGCACAATCGATCTATTTTATTACAATGTAGAATTGAGCCAGAATATCTGCTATTGATCGCACACTGAAAACAATATCTGACCCCTTCGACGAATATAAGCCCAACCTATCAAGCTACTCTATAATCCCTGATAAATAATGCTTATACAATAGTGTACCGCCATGTTGGCATATATTTTACAGTTAACCTGATGCTGTCTAGTTAATAAATAATAATTTAAGGAGAACGCAACGAAAGACATCAAAATTTTTACGACACCCGTCTTGAGAATGAAATACAAATTTTTACACGTTTTTTAGAATGATATTGATGTGAGTAAGAAATGAAGCTAATTCCCGGCGTAAGTAAAATATATTTTATATAGTAGCTGAATATTCTGAGCTATTCGTTGGAGAAGAAAACAGGCAACATTTTTTTTTTTTTTTGAGAACAACATTTGTGACCGAATTGAAAAGAAATACGCATGCTTTGCAAATTACACACATTCCAAATTTTGCTAGATTTTCTACATTTTACTCCTGCTGTGCAGACCACTAGAACCTTACTAAGTGCACTACATAGAACATTATATAAGTAATCTATAAGGCGCATGGCTCAGTGGTTAGAGCGTCGAACTTACGATCGTGAGGTTCTGAGCTCGAATCCCGGACCGGGCTGCGTGTTGTGTTCTTGAGCAAGACACTTTATTTCACGTTGCTCCAGTTCACTCAGCTGTAGAAATGTGTTGCGATGTCACAGGTACCAAGCTGTATCGATCTTTGTCTTTCCTTTGGATAACACTGGTGGCGTGGAGAGGGGAGGCTGGTATGCATGGGCGACTGCTGGTCTTCCATAAACAGCCTTGCCTGGACTTGTGCCTGGGAGGGTAACTTTCTTGGTGCAATCCCATGGTCTGTGTCGTGACCGAAGGGGGTCTCAGAGATAACGAGCTATGTATGTGCATAATCGGTTGGAGTTAATTTTTGATGCAGCGGATATATAATTGTTAAAGGGGACAACAAACATTAAGGCAAGGCAAACATTTCAAGTCATATACATTATTATTATTATTATGTGAAAAAAATCAGCTGCTTCTGGGATATCCAAGAGTATGGGATAATCATTCACCCGAGATATCTGGGATATATGTAGGAGAGTTTACGACAAAAACAAAAGACGAAGACAGGTGGTGTAGAAAACAAACATATGTGTTAGTATAAGGCTCAGGAATACAAAACTCTTTTACGTTTCGAGCCTACGCTCTTCTACAGAAAGGGACACAGAAAAAAAAGGAGAGAAAAAAATGTTTGTAGTGGCTAACGACCTATCTTATCATCATATATATTTATATATGCATATATATACATACATACATGTGTGTGTGTGTGTGTGTGTGTGTGTGTGTGTGTGTGAGTGTGTGTGTGTATATGTATGTATATATATATATATAACTTTTTAGATACCGCTTTCGATCTCTTTCAAACGCTCTGCGCGAAGTTGCCTTCAATATTGATGCAGAATTGAGAGCTTGGTTGGATAAATTCTTCGAGTGTATATATAGGGTGATCTCTACACATGAGGTATTGAAAAACTTGTTGAACGTTGGGAAGAAGTTGTAAACAACAAAGGTGAATACATTATTGATTAATTAGTTGTTATTGTTTATTAAACCTTTAAAAAATTTAAATTTAGGAAAACGGCGGGGACTTAGTTGGTGCGGGGACTTAGAATAAGTAGGTGCGTTGTCTGATGAAAGCAGATTTGGTAAAACCTTGACGTCTCAGACAATTTTTCAGTGATAATGGACAGAACTGGAGCCTAAGTAATCTGCACATCTCCTTTCTGATTACTCACGGGTGGTGATTTGACGATTTCCCCTCACAGCTACACGCACATCTGTAGTGTTTTTGTCAGTTCTGTTTGTTGCGGGTTTCCCAGAACGTTCGTCAATACCGACATTTTTTAGGCTCACACACTCTGCTCCATATATTTTGAGCAAATTTTGGGTAGGCCTCTGAGCAGGTACCACCAAGCTTTTGGTAAAATTTCATGGAGGTTCATGGTCAATACGACGATCACACGCTACACACGTTCGTTCCAATCGCTGTTGTATACAGCGGAAGTGAAATGGAACGTTATAACTTACTGCGCATGTATAGCAGAGTTCACAGTCAATGTATGCCAAGCGGCGTCACTCTAAGTATTTCAGCTTCTTTACTATGGCAACAGTCCGGATACTTATTAATCAGACCACGTATTATATATTATATATATATATATAATATATATATATATATATAATATATATAATATATATATATATATATATATATATACATATACATATATACATTTTTACCGAATATAGTCGTTTTCCTTACCGAAATACTACTAGAGGAAATTTGTTGATTTTATTAAATTAATTATCTTTCACCCTATATATCTGTAATGATTTTTATACACACCACACACACACACACACACACATACATACATATATATATATATATATATATATATATATATAATATATATATATATATAATGTATATATGCATATATATTCACCCATTGATTGATTGCTTTCTCGCTAAAACTATCCTTGCATAGTATTATAACGTTCTGTTACACATGCATGCATATATATATATATATGTATATATACATACACACAAATATGTATATATATATATATATATATATATATATATATATATATATATATATATATATATATATACATGTGTGTGTGTGTGTGTGTGTGAGTGTGTGTGTCTAAACATGCGTACATACATGCACACATAAACTCCGATAAGTAAGATATTCATAATTATGACTGAATCCACTAATAATTTAGTAGAAATCTTCAAATACATTAAAATGTATTTATTCTATCTCCGACTCCGTGAGCTTAGGTATGACATTTTAATGACTTTTACCATAATATTTAAGGCATCGCTTGGTGAAATCTCTATAATTTCTTACGATTAAAATATCAGGTTCGACATCACCATATGCATAATTTCATAATATTTCCTTTGGGTGTACGCGCAACGTATATGCGTATATCTATATAAATGTGTATTCATGTATGTGCGTATGGATATTTATTTATATAATTGTGTATATATGTGTGTTTGTGTCTCTGTACTTATATAAATATGTTTTATTTATGTTTCATTATTTTCATGCATATATTTAGATATGTATATATATATATATATAATATATATATATATATATACAGAGGAGAGAGAGAGAGATATTACACACACACATATACGTATAAATAAATAAATATATATATATATATATATATATATATATGAATATGTATATATATATATGGATGTATATGCACCTAAAAATGTATATGAATATACATTTGAATATATACATAGAAATGCACATACATACTAATATACATGTACACATACCTACATATATATGTACTAATATGTAAAAAATTACGTTTGCGCGTGTGTTTGTGTGTATGTATTCCATATTTCTAGCCTCTAAAAGCAAAACATGTTCCATTCCACGTCGGCGCTCATTTCATAATACATAAAAGTAACTATGAAGTATGTATCTGTCCCTTTATTTAAACGGTCGCACTGCAGATGTTTTCCACCAAGTTTCCTGTTAACTGCGATATAATATATATAAAGATGTAGGGAGTGAGAATTTGTACAGTCTGTATGGAGCTCGGATAGTATGGAGCACGGATATAATACTAGATGTTATGTGGTCCGACTCTTTTCAGTTTTACTTGAAACCAAACTATTGTTAGCGTCAAGTCTCAAACTTAAGTTTGATATGAGAACGATACTAGTCCGATATGTTGAATTTGCTTCGGCATTCTGCATTTTGAGCTCAAATGCAGCATATAGGATGATGAGAATCTTGCTTAACTTCAATGAATTTCATTCTATTTCTCTGAATTTTTGATTGCACGTTTCGAGATTCCATGCCTTCAGTTCTTAGATTCGCTAGAGGTGAAAATCTCTTTCACTGCAGGCTCCACCTCCGCTTGGTTGAAAGAAGCATCGCGAGTGCTGGAAGTCAGACATGGATAGGGAAAATGCCTGTCGCTAAGAAAGCGGTCAGTGTTTTTGAGTCAAGAAAGTTCCCGATGTTTGTAAACGTGTGGTTGAGTGACAGTGTTGGCTGACCTCTCGATGCTTAAACACAAGCGGACGCAGCTACTCACAGAAGAACCTCAGATGGAGAATTTTGAAATGTCTTATAACTCTATACTGTGCCACTAATAGATTGGATGTGGAGAATTTGAGTCAGGTTCTTCAGTTCTTTTACCGTGAAATCCAGTATTTCTACTACGGTTTTTGTTCAATTTTTTTTGTGGTGCATAATCTTATGCACCTGATGGTAGGTACAAATTTGAATTCCTAGTCATAGTACAAGATTTGTATGCACCACTAATGTGTGTCATTGTTCAGTTTCGTTTCAAGATTTCTTTCCAATAGAAAAAGTGTTGATTTCTAGAATCAAGGCTCCTTCATTGGAATTTCAACATCAACAACAGGGTAATTTTGTATGTATGTATGTATGTATGTATGTATTTATGTATGTATGTATTTATGTATGTATGTATTTATGTATGTAGGTATGTAGGTAGGTAGGTAGTTAGGTAGGTAGGTAGGCAGGTAGGTAGGTAGGTAGGTAGGTAGGTAGGTAGGTAGGTAGGGAGGGAGGGAGGGAGGTAGGTAGGTAGGTAGGTAGGTAGGTAGGTAGGTAGGTAGGTAGGTAGGTAGGTAGGTATACGTGCAGATTCGCATGTTTCGTTTTCTGTATGTATTCTTATGCTTACTGTTGCGTCTCTACACCAAAAGAAAATTCTGGAAACTTTTACAGATTTTTACAGTTCCAGTGATGGATTCGATCTGTAGTCTTCGAATCAGATGTCTCATTACATATGTATGTATGTATGTATTTATGTATGTATGTATGTACGTACGTACGTATGTATGTAGTATGTATGTATGTGTATGTATGTATGTATATATGTATGTATGTATATGTATGTATGTATGTGTATATGTATGTATGTAGGTACGTACGTATGTATGTAGTATGTATATATATGTGTGTATGTATGTATGTATGTATGTATATATGTATGTATGTATGTGAATGTATGTATGTGTATATGTATGTACGTACGTACGTATATATGTAGTATGTATGTACGTACGTACGTATATATGTAGTATGTATGTATGTATGTACGTGTATACAATTACTTGTACTCACAAGTGGCGGTATGTTGGGAGTGTGTGTGAGCTTGCGGGTGTGATTGTGTCCTTTGCAACAAACATTTAACTGTATTTAGAAAGTCGGACATTTATTGAGACGCGAAATATTTACTTTTAATTATGTATGCGAGTTTATCTATACAAATACATACATATTTATATGTGACTGTGCGTGCATGTGTGTGGGCGTGTGTATATAATTTCTATATGCACACGATATATATATATATATATATATATATATATATATATATTATATGGTATATATGTATATATATATATATATATGTATATATGCAAATGTATATATATATATATATATATATATGCGTGTACATACGCATTTAATATGCATCTATGTGTGAGTAAACCAGGTATGTGTTATCACCTGACGTGCTTGCAAAACTGCCTTTGTGCAAAGTTGAATCGTATGTCACGTGAATGAATTTAAATCACAAAAGAAAGCCACGTTGCATAAAATACTACAAGATGTAATCACATACCTTCTCTAAATGGTCACGAAATGAAAACCTTTGGTAAATGCCCTCTGTATGAAAAGGGATAAAGTACTAAACGACTTTACGGATTACAATGCCAAGGAAGGTTGCTTTACCTTGGTTCTTGTGATTCTAGGAACTGCAAATATCAGTAAATCCGAGTTAATACCACATTATGCAAATCTGGCGTAGAGTATTTATGATGAATATCCCAGAAAATGCGTCTGTTGGATTTCATTCGAAGTTATTAAGAGATAAAAGCTTTATCGATAAGTTCACCCTATATGTTCAAACATAAACGCATACATACATAAATGCATACATGCATACACACATACAGGCAGCCATATTATATTCTTTTATTTGTCTCAGTGCATTTGACTGCAGCCATACTAGATCACAACTTTGAAGGGCTATTTTTCTTAGTCAACCAAATGAAACCCAGGACTTACTTGTTAAGCCTATTACTTATTGCATCGGTCTCATATGCCTATCCGATAGGTTACGGAGACATAAAGATAGCTACAGCGGTTGTCGAGCGCTGATTGCAGGAATAAGTACACACGTAAAGACATACACACATGTGTGTGTAAGTGTTCCTGTGCATGCGTGTGTGTGCATAATGCGTACCTGTGCAGTAACAGTGTGTACGAACACTCACGTACTTACTAAGGCAAATACGGATTTGTTCTTCCCGTAAGGCGTACATTCACATGAATATACCAGATACATAGCGTATACGTAAAGTCACCTAAGAGTTTACTCCACCATGTATTTCACGGCCCACTGTAGGCTCAAGATTCAACGCTGGGAAGGCTTCTAGAATGGTGAACTGTAATGAATAATACAGATTGTCTGAGGTTCGCTACAGCTGTTTCAGGCATGTTCTTTATTGATCAAGAAATCAAGTCCAACATGTAAATAATACCGTTTTCTTATGGGTAATTAATTAAAAGTAAAACTTAACATTTATGATTTTTCACACGAACAGTACGTTAATGCATATTATTCCTCTCATCTCGGTTCTCAACTAAAATGAGAGCTGAGCAACAAACAACCTTCATAGAGGAATATGCACGTAGTGAGAGATGAGTGGCTTTGGAGAGTTTTAACTGCTCTTTCTAGCAAACAGGTGCATATTGTAACCTCACGTCTAGTATATTTTCTGCAAAATGTTGCCTATTTGGTTAAGCTTGCTGGATACTTTAGAATTTATACATATATATATATATGCGTGTGTGTATGTGTGTGTGTGTGTGCGGGTGTGTGTTTGTGTGTGTAGTGTGTGTGTGTGTGTGTGTATTTATATAAATAGTAAAGATTATTTGCCAACATATTGTGGCAGTCCTCGTGAGGATTAAGTTTTTTTATGTAGCCCCTAGAAACATTCTACTCACCTAGCTATGGACACACTATCTGCGTCCTTATATTTTCGAACAAGGAAGGTTTAGTGTCCTCACTCAACTCTAAAGTAATATCTGTGTATCAATGGTTTCTGGGTTATTTCACTTCATCGGTACAGAATAACAGTTATGATGACACTAAATCTCTGTTCAATATATATATATATATATATATATAGATATATATAGATATATATATATATATATATATATATATATATATATATATACGTGCAGGTGGCACGTAAAAAGCACCCACTACACTCGCGGAGTGGTTGGCGTTAGGAAGAGCATCCAGCTGTAGAAACTCTGCCAGATTAGACTGGAGCCTGGTGCAGCCCCTGGCTTCCCAGACCCCGGTCGAACCGTCCAACCCGCGCTAGCGCGGAAAACGGACGTTACACGACGATGATGATGATGATGATATATATATGTGTGTGGTGTGTGGTGTGTGTGTGTATATATATATATATAGATATATATATATATATATATATATATGTATGTATGTATGTACTATGCACGTAGATATATATTATTTGGCTTTTGTATTTTGTTTGGAAGATTCTTAATGTGACTTCGTGTGTTGAAGCAAAATTAGTTGTGTCTAGGGATAGTCATTACGCCAATATTTAGAACGCACGCACGGGTTCAGTTCCACTCCTTTGTTTTTAGCCAACTGGTTAAATACCTAAGCAACTAACTAATCGATTCCGTGTTTGAATTTCTGGTTAAACAGTCAGTCGTTTGTTTGTTTGTTGATTTTTTTATTCTTCACAGTTCTTTTGCTGTCATTTTCATCCTTTTCAACAATTTATTAATATTGGCGCAAAAACACTCCCAAGACACAACACAAATATACATTATTCTTTAACAAGAATAGTACAGAGATACATACATACATACATACATACATACATACATACATACATACATACATATATATATGTATGTATGTATGTATGTATGTATGTGTGTATGTATGTATGTATGTATGTATGTATGTATATATATATATATATATACATACATATATTAATGTATGTGGTATGTATGTATATATATATATACATATATTAATGTAAGTGTGTATGTATGTATATATATATATATATATATATATACATACATATATATATATGTATGTATGTATGTATGTATTATATATATATATATACATATATATGAATATATACACATGTGTGTGTTTAGGTGTAGAGCTGGAGAAAGTGAAGCAATCTCTTGACGTATGTCGAAGATGTTTATTCCTTTTCCTCTCGCTGCCATTTCTTCGGGTCCCCAATCATCCGCATTGAACACTGAACTGGTTTAATAACCAAAGGTGCAGCTGTATCGAACTTAATAACAACATCGATGATTCTCTTCACAACAAACGTGACACTTCAGCTTTTCAATTTTGTTGTTTCTCTTTTTAGACGTTTTTTTTTTTTTTTCTTTTTCTTGGTTTTCTACTTTTATGATTAATTTTATATCTTGGTAAGAAATCTAGAAGAACATAATTATATGCGATGGTACAAACAAAGTCTTGATAAAATCAAGAAAGAATTGAATTGTTAAAGTCCCAATTTGTCGAATTAGCAGGAAACATCACTATGCGGTCGCGCAATTTCCTAGACATAGCAGTCGTGTTGTTTTCACATCACAGAAAACCATTTTATTTTTAGATGAATATATTGAACAATGAAGACAGTCTTGGAAATCCAAGTCTGAATAAAAGACCCGATGCTCAGGAATGGGATATCGTTGACATCGTTGCATGACACGTTTTGACTCACAGATATCCCTGCATGAAAGGGGTTGACTCACACCCAAACAAACAACAAAACAGCAACAAACTCCAGCAAGAACAATTGGTAAATTTTGAAGAATTTCTTCAGATCTTCATTCACAGAAGAAAATTCAACCTAAGATGGTTATTTCTTTTATTCTCTCTTTTTTACTCTTTTACTTGTTTCAGTCATTTGACTGCGGCCATGCTAGAGCACCGCCTTTAGTCGAGAAAATCGACCCCAGGACTTATTCTTTGGAAGCCGAGTACTGATACTATCGGTCTCTTTAGCCGAACCGCTAAGTTACGGTGGTCAAGCGATGTTGGGGGGACAAACACAGACACACAAACATATACGCGCATATATATATATATACTTATATACGACGAGCTTCTTTCAGTTTCCGCCTACCAAATCCACTCACAAGGCTTTGGTCGTCCCGAGGCTATAGTAGAAGACACTTGCCGAAGGTGCCATGCAGTGGGACTGAACCCATATCCATGTGGTTGGTAAGCAAGCTACTTACCACACAGCCACTCCTGTATATTTTGCTAGTTGTTGATCACTAGACTGCAGCCACACCGGGGCACCGTCTTTTAGAATGTCTAGTCTAAAGAATCGACCCCAGGACTTATTTTTAAAGCATCGTACTTATTCTATCGGTCTCTATTGCCCTACCGCTACGTTACAGGAATCCAAACATACCAGCACGTGTCGTCAAGTGGTGGTGGGCAATAAATACAGACACACACATATACGTCATGATATATGTACAAGGCTGGCCCCTGTGAATTACAGGTAGAATCCACTTTTGCCAACAGAGTGGACTGGAGGCATACCGTGTGAAAACACGCCGCTGGTTTTCGAACTCAAATCACGAGCCGAGCACCCTAACCTCCAAGCCACTCGCCAGCAGATACCAGCTGGCATTTGCATAGTCTCCTATTGTTACACAAACGCACGCAGATAGCGACATACGCACATACACACTCAAACAGAGTCACATAGTGTTACGTACACATACACACATTCCATTCGATTTATACATACACACATGCATAAATATAAACACACACACACACACACATATGCACAGACATCGGCAGACAATTAGAGTCATATATTGCTACACAATCGTACACAGATAACAACTCTTACACACACACACACAAGTATCAGCAGACAATCCACACGCATTCGGTACGTTACACATACAGATACCAACATACACATTCAGTTATTGCATCATACACACACACACACACACACAGAGTCTCGTACAGTTATGCGCACGCACACGAACAAACACAAACACAGATGTCCGTCTTCCCAAACCAATTTTATTAATATATTTGTCTTTTATTTATTTTAATTTTTCCTTTTTATTGTACATTTTATTATATACTAGCAGTATCACCCGGCGTTGCTCGGGTTTGTAAGGGAAATAACTATATAAGCATTTTTAGAGAGTTATAGCCAAAAAAATAGCAAAAAAATGCATTAAAAATGGTTGACTCATCGTAGACATTTTTAGAGAGTTACTTCCCTTATATAATAGCGATAAAATGAATTAAAATGGAAAAAAATGATGGTAAATTTTTTTTAAATCGTAGACTCATCGTAGACGCGCGCTAATACCCAGAAGGGCTCGATATGAATCACGACTATAAGATACCCGGTTTTGGTTAAACTGCACCGCAAAATATGGGAGTAGTTAGGAATCTAAATCGTAGGAGACATACAGCACACAACCTCACTTTTATATATAAAGGTATGTTTACTCATTGACGCTCACGCTTACACACATAAACGTATTTAATTCAGTCTTTTCTAGGATCTAAAACTCCTGATATGTAATTGTTGTCAAACATTTCCCTGAAGAGATGCTTACCGATAAACATGAATTTTTATAAATTTATTATTGGTTTTGAATTGAACCAATTGTAGGCTTATAATATTTATATTTATATTACTAGCAGTATCGCCTGGCGTTGTTCGGGTTTGTAAGGGAAATAACTATATAAGCATTTTTAGAGATGTAAAGTATAATAGCCATCTCAATATGGCTAACCACAAAGGGGGGTGTTACTGTAGCTTTTTACGTTCTGAAATTTAATAATAAAATTTTAGAGAGTACTTCCCTTATATAATAGCAATAAAATGCATTACAAATGGGAAAAAATGATGGTAAGTTTTTTTTTAAATCGTAGACTCATCGTAGACGCACGCTAATACCCAGAAGGGTTCGATATGAATCACGACTATAAGATACCCGGTTTTGGTTAGACTGCACCGCAAAATGTGGGAGTAGTTAAGAATCTAAATCGTAGGCGACAGACAGCACACAACCTCACTTTTATATATAAAGATATCATATTATATTATAATAGTAATACAATATTATGTCAATAAATTGAAATGTGTCAATCGTAAAATGGTATGAGACAATAAATGTCAGACTTAAAAAAATAACTACTGGGATTGTTTGTTCGACAAAACCCTTCAAAGCAGCGCCCTAACATCACCCTAAACATGAAAAATATAAAATATTATATTGTAGCTTGATTTCATAAAAGTAGCTGCCAAATCACCCTTAAATCTCTCTCAAATCACGTGGAAATGATCATCAAATTGACCATATAATCTCGAATCTCGAATAAGGTGCTAACCATCAAAGTTTGCTAGATTTGAACTCGGAATGCAGAATACCAAAGCAAATTCAAAACATAGCTTTGATATGATTTTTACCTCTGACGTGAGTCTGAAACACAAAGTTAACAATAGTTTGATTTTAAATTAACTGGATTTTATATTCTCGGAATATTGGCTTTTATAGTCGCAAGCTGTTTGACATTAAATATCCCAGTTCGGGGCTGATATAAGTTTTTTAAAAAATAATAAATCCAGTAGCAACACTACAAACATACATCTATAAATTGAACCTGCAGTCGGACAGTATACAGAAAGTGTTTCGTAGTTTGACAGTCAGAAGTAATATATTCTGACATACTAAAGAACGCGGGACTGCAGCTACTAAACGTGACGATGAGGGGAGAAAATAAACTGTTCAAAAGTTTGACGACATATATGTTATTAACCTGGACAACTTGCTGGAAATCCATAAATATGTATGTGCTTAGAAGAAATATTTCATGAAGTGAGTTGGCTCTGTTTGATACATAACACCCAATACCACCACATCGTCCAGTTATATTAGATTAGATGAAGACTGTGATAAACATAGGTAAAAACACGCAGGCAGATTATTAGCTTAGACAGAATATAACTGGCATAATTTCATAATGAATAAAAAGGACAATATTGATCTAATAATTTGCCATAGTAACAGCAATTGACAAAGCGCAAAGAAGATAAGACATTGCTACTTCTCAGCTCTGGAAGTGGAGATTGGACTGGCTTTTAGAATATGCATCACTCATTGTGTCTCTAATTGGTTTGGTAGGTAGAGTAAATACGTTGACAGGTTACCAATAAGTGTAGAGATGTCGGCGAAACCCGCTATCACAGCTTTGGTATTTAGGTGGAAATGAAACATTCTATAGAACAATGTGACAGTTGGCAGTTATATATTCTATTAAATTACTTTATATATATATATATATACTCTTTTTACTCTTTTTATTAGTTTCAGTCATTTGACTGCGGCCATGCTGGAGCACCGCCTTTAATCGAGCAAATCTACCCCGTATAAGCCCAGTACTTATTCTATCGGTCTCTTTTGCCGAACCGCTAAGTAACGGGGACATAAACACACCAGCATCGGTTGTCAAGCAATGATAGGGGGACAAACACAGACACACAAACACACACACGCATATATATATATATATATATATACTTACATACATACGACAGGCTTCTTTCAGTTTCCGTCTACCAAATCCACTCACAAGGCTTTGGTCGGCCCGAGGCTATGGTAGAAGACACTTGCCCAAGGTCCCACGCAGTGGGACTGAACCCGGAACCATGTGGTTGGTAAACAAGCTACTTACCGCACAGCATATATATATATATATATATATATATATTATATATATATTATATATTATATATATATACATATATATATGTGTGTGTGTGTGTGCGTATGTATATGTATATATATATACGTATGTATTTATGTATGTATGTAATATACTCTTTTACTCTTTTATTTGTTTGTCATTTTGACTGCGGCCATGCTGGAGCACCGCCTTTAGTCGAGCAAATCGACCCCGGGACTTATTCTTTGTAAGCCCAGTACTTATTCTATCGGTCTGTTTTGCCGAACCGCTAAGTGACGGGGACGTAAACACACCAACATCGTTTGTCAAGCAATGCTAGGGGGGCAATCACACACACACACAAACACACACATATATATATACATATATACGACAGGTTTCTTTCAGTTTCTGTCTACCAAATCCACTCACAAGGCCCGGGGCTATAGCAGAAGACACTTTCCCAAGATGCCACGCAGTAGGACTGAACCCGGAACCATGTGGTTGGTTAGCAAGCTACTTACCACACAGCCACTACAGGGTGCGGTGAATATATTGTCGTCATAGAAAAAAATCGCAAAGATGAAGATAACACTAACATCTCATTTTAGCTGATATATTTACCCAAAATTACATAGAAACATCTTCAAATGCTGAAGAATACATTTATTCAGTGAGACCGCCATTGGCTTCAAACACGGCCTCGAGACGACTTGGGATTCTCCTGCAACTCGTCTGGACGGTGTCCTTGTTTAAGTTGGTGAATGCTGCAATAATCCTTGCCTTCAGTTCATCTTTAGTGTCTGTATTTGTCACCACCCTCACCCGACTATCGCTTAATAACCGATGTTGGTGTGTTTACATCCCCGTAACCTAGCGGTTCAGTAGAAGATACTGATATAGTAAGCTCCAGGCTTACAAAGAATAAGTCTAGTGGTCGATTTGTTCGACTAAAATGCGGTGCTCCATCATGACCACAGTCAACTAACTGAAACAAAAATGATATATACATACATACATATATATATATATATTGGTATATATACATATGTATATATATATATATATATATATATATAGAGAGAGAGAGAGAGAGAGGTGTAGACGTGCCTGTGTAGTAAGATAGTAAGATGCTAGCTTCCCATATGTTCCGAGTTCAGTTCCAGTGCGCCTTAGGCACGGTCCGATCAATGTCTTCTGAGTGGACGGAAACAGAAAGAAGCCTGTTGTGTGTTAATATATGTATATATATATATATATATATATAACATTATTGTGAATTGAAGAAATGGAGCTGAACGCAGATTGAACAGACGTTTTATTTCATTCTACACGTGTTCGAAAGGCACAAATTACCAAAATCCGATTGAATAATGGGACCATATTGTGTCTTTCTCTTCAGGAAGAAAAAAGGAAATCCGTTGGAAAAACAAAAACAGAACAGAGGCAGAGCAAAAAACAAATCGAACTATGCTCCTAAGAGCCCATGGCGAAACTGTTTATCAGTGTATGTTGAGAACCGGTGGCTGAAGAATTCAACAGGTCAGGCATCGGTTGCAACGCCAGATGGTTGTACCTCCAACCGTGCTGTTCACTGCTGTGATTTTTGCTACTAAGGTATCGGTTAAACTTTTGATTAATCTACTACAAGATTATTCATCTTTCTATTTCACATTATATATATATATATATATGAATTTATTATGTGTGTATGTGTTTGTCTCCCTATCATTGCTTGGCAACCGTTGTTGGTGTGTTTACGTCCCCTTTTCACTTAGTGGTTCGTCAAAATACATGATAGAATAAGTACTAAGCTTACAAAGATTAAGTCGTGGGGTCGATTTCTGCAGCTAAAGAATCCAGCATGACCGCAGTGTATTTACTGACACAAGGAAAGTGATAACATAATAAAATGTATATAAAATTATATTTATATTCAGGTCTATATTTAAGGGATGAGGAATTATGTACATTATTTACATCATTTATATTATTTACATTTGACGGATATTTGTCCTCATCTATTTTGTTGTTAACACAACGTTTCGATTGGTATACACTCGAGCCTCCATCAGGTGTCTTGGGGAAATTTCGAACCTGGGTTCACATTTCTAAGGTATTTTTCGATGCTCATGTTATTATTATTATTATTATATTATTTTTTATTAGTATTATTATTATTATTATTATTATTAATTATTATTATATTATTATTATTATTATTTTTTTTATTATTATTATTATTATATATTATTATTATTATTAGTATTATTATTATTATATTATTATTATTATTATTAGTATTATTATTATTATTTTATTATTATTATTTTATTATTATTATATTATATTATTATTTTATTATTTTATTATTATTATTTATTATTATTATTATTATTATTATTATATTTTATTATTATTATTATTATTATTATTATTATTTTATTATTATTTTATTATTATATTATATTATTATTATTATTTTCATTATTATTAATTATTATTATTATTATTAGAGCGTCGAGCTTACGATCGTGAGGTTGTGAGCTCGAATCCCGGACCGGGCTGCGTGCTGTTGTTCTTGAGCAAGACACTTATTTCACGTTGCTCCAGTTCACTCAGCTGTAGAAATGAGTTGCGACGTCACAGGTGCCAAGCTGTATCGACCTTTGTCTTTCCCTTGGATAACACTGGTGCCGTGGAGAGGGGAGGCCGGTATGCATGGGTGACTACTGGTCTTCCATAAAACAACCTTGCCCAGACTTGTGCCTCAGAGGGTAACTCTCTAGGTGCAAACCCATGGTCACTCATGACCGAAGGGGGCCTTTATTATTATTATTATTATTGTTATTATTATTATTATTATTATTATTATTATTATTACAGGGGTTGTTATTGTTATCTATTGTGATTCATTTTTGTAGTGAATATAAATTATCAATATGTTAAATCAAATGCGTTAATCTGAATATTTTCAGTTTCTCTTTTTCTCTCTCTCTCTCTCTCTCTTTCTCCTCTCTCTCTTACGTTCTCTCTCTCTCTCTCGCGCGCGCGTTATATTGTGTTGTTCAGCTAAACACTTCATTCCACACCACTCGCATCCAGGGAGGATTATATACATGCCAGAGAAACCAGGAAACCGGGCCTATGTTCCTAACAGTGTGATGTGGATTGACAATGTATATATAATTATGTATATAATATATATATATATATATATATATATATTATATATATACTTACGTACACAGACGGATACATGTATACATACATATATATATATATATATATTATATATATATATATAATATATATATATATGTATGTATGTATGTATACATGTGTCCGTCTGCGTACGTATGTAAGTATATGTGTATAGGAGTACATAGTATATACATATTTTTATAGATACATAGGTACCTAGACGGAGATATAGATTCACATATGTATATAACTCTATAAACATACATATATGAACGTGTATATTAACAAACACATATATATTATTATAGACCTACATACACATAAACATATACATGTACATAGATAGATAGATAGATAGATAGATAGATAGATAGATAGATAGATAGATAGATAGATAGATAGATAGATAGATAGATACACAGACACAGGCAGACATATAGGCACATATGCACAAACACGCATATATAAATATATATATATACATAATGCATACAGGCACACACACATACACATATATATACGCACAATACACATCTTTTGTTTTCTTAGCGTCATTTCGTTTTCCACCATATTTACATCTGCCTTCACTATATGAAACAGAATTGTATTCTTTGAACAATACTATCTTATTTAACAATATTGATTTCTAATACAAACGCAGATAAACTTATTGACAATATTAAAATGAATTATCAATTTTTCATTATGAATATATTTATCAACGCATCATAAATGACGTGATATCAATTTAGAATCATTTAATCTGCATAGCCTTTATCTCCTCGTATGTTATAGATTTTTCTCTGTAACCTTTATTTCATGTTCACAGATACTGTTCACATGTGCTGTAACAATAAAATATTAAGAAACCTCCAGAAGAGATAACGATATCGTTCTCTTTGATATGAAATAAAATAAACATAATATCAATGATAATTTCTTCTGATGATGGCGATATCGGGATGAGGAGGAGAACAGCGAAGACGATAATGTTGAGGACGAGGATGAAGATAACGATAATGCAGCAAATAATGATGATGATGATCATGATGATGATGGTCATGAAGATGATAATGCTGATGATGACGACGATAATGCGAAAGAACACAGTTATGATGAAGACAGTGGTGCGGGTGATGATGATGTTGTCGATGGTGGACGATATTGAAAGGACGATGATGATGAGGACGATGACAAAAGCGGCGAAGATGATGGTAGTGGTGGTTGTAGTGATGGTAGAGGTGGCGGTGATGGTGGCGGTGGTGGTGGTGGTGGTGATGTTGTTGTTGTGGTGGTGGTGGAGGTGGTGGTGGAGGTGGTGGAGGTGGTGGTGGCGGTGGTGGTTGTGGTGGTGGTGGTTGAGGTGGTGTTTGTAGTCGTCGTCGTCGTAATTTTGGCGATGATGGTCATCATTTCTGAAAGCAATGTTTTAATTGATTTCTGTATTTGATGGTACTTTATATTTGCAAAAGTTGGAGGGCAAATTCGTAATCTAAAATGTCGCAAAAAATACTCCACAGCATTTTGACTGGCGCAGGAAAAAAAACCAAAATAATAATAATAATAATAATAATAATAATATAATAATAATAATAATAATGATAATAATGCATCTCTGATCACGAGCAGAAGTAGTGGGGGAGCATCATAGCCATGTGTTGAGAGGGATTCTTTGGGGTTTGAATAATTCACCTCTGGAAACATAGGTGGTTCTTTCAACATCCTTAAACAACCCTTATTCAGGGACCTTTTGAGTGGGATGGGTTACTCGACCAGAAGAAAATTCTAACTGGGCCCCACCTGCAAGGTCATGTGCTGTTTATCTTGATATGAGATCACCATGTCGCGCACATATGGTTGAGATGCATGTGCCTGGTGTACCCTTATCAGACGGGTAGTCATGATGGGTATACTGGGCTTCGTATATTTTACCCCAGTGTCACTTTGATGGCATGAACTGCTCTCTCACTCAATAATAATAATAATAATAATAATAATAATAATAGAAGAATCAAGCACCAGCCTCGACAGCGTCTGGACGTGTTCTTCGTTCCTCTGACCAGTCAGAAGCTGAAGACATAGAAACACAAATACAACCCAGCAGCACAACAGAAAAATAACTCTCAAAACCTGGAATATCTACAATTTCCTGTATTTGAAATTCCCTCAAAATAAGATAAGAAACTTACATATCCACAGTTTTTGAATCCACAAACGATCAGCTTTAATAACTTTAATATTTACCACTTCTGTGAATACGTAAAAATTTCCTTTCTGCCTGAGTATTCGAAAGTGTAAACATCCTCTTTATTTCAAGAACACTGCAGTATTCCTTAATAGAAGTGTGTGAGGTCGGCCATGTCTATATCTCGTGTGTGCTGGTACATCCATAGCGCTGCTTCTAAGTTAAGTATTATACGAGCAGCTTCCCAGCAACACATGCTTCCTTAAAATACCCCATTTTAGCGAGAGGATAACTACATCCATGCGAAGTGCGATAAAGAGAGAAGGGATAGACATATAACTAGCCCACTCCAGCCCTTCTCTGAGAGGACACCTCACTTAGAAACGAATAAGGGACAATAATCAATGTACACTAACAAACTGTCCCGTCCGTGATACAGATTTATGCCAACGGGTAAATGTGCCGCTTGTTACTACTCTTCCCTTAAACACTCACATATTTATAGTTGTTTTCTTTATTCACCAATAAGTGTTCACCTAAATGTATTGAAAAGTTGTACAGAAAAAATGCAAATAAAGTTCTGACATTTAAAAATACCCAAAAGAGGGAAACTTCCTAGGGCTGCTTGTGGAATCACCACAGAATACACGATCATCTTGACCTCTATGGCAAATCCCTTCTCTTCAACTCCCTCATTCTTGCGGCGCATGCTTAGTGTAGGGGCCGTTCACTCAAAATATTCGCACTACATTCACCCATCTTTTAGAACAACTGTTGGGAGGCAGGACCCTCACTCTCCACCCTTGCTTTCCTTTTCACGTGGCACTTGAAAGACCTGATGAGTGATTGGCCAAAGAGGAATGTGTCAGTCTTCAGCCCTTTCAATTTTTCGCTACGTTCACCTTAAAACAAATACTCCTCACCCATCCTGGCCAAAGGAAGACGAATGGGCGGCCTTCAAGATGAACTCAGCTGACACCCGAATCCGTCCTACACGTGACAGCATACGTTCCACATAAACCCACAAGTCAGCATTGCTCAGACAACCTAAGTAATACTACTTTAATGGTCTTTTTCAGGGCAAATCACAATTTGGTGACGATTATCCCTGTCAAAGCCCGCTTAGCTAATTCTCTAATCTGGTCACTGCATGGTTGGCACTCCAGGAGTGACGCGTTCAGAACCTGTAACTGGGTCGCTGCCTTCTAAGCCTTTATAGGTCAACGGCACAGATCAAAAACTTGTGGCGTATGGAGCCGACAATTTTGATAAGTGTACAAATTATACTATTCTCATCTACACGCTTACAGCATACCCTGTTTAGATACGATCAGGATGACCTGATACGATTCGTCCACGTCCATATTGGCATAATTGTCGCTTTTATTTCCAAGTGAAATATGAATCAAGTTGATAGGGGTTTATACAAAATGACAGTTGAGGATTTGGATTGAACTCTTTAAATGTCGTCAACCATGTATCCTCTTTCAGGAAGGTCACTAGACAGTCTGTCAGTCCTTCCTGGCCAAAGGAAGACGACGCGATAGTCTTTACAATGTACTCAGCAGCTAACCATCCCCCACCCCCACACAGGCCCATTAGTCAGACACTCGTTGTCTTTCACTGCACCATCATCTCATTAAACGTGTGAACTACACCTGATAGGTTCCTGTTAAATATATTATTCACGCCTTTGAAAGCATTTATGTTTGTACCTTTCACTTTAATTTTAAATATTGTTGGCTTCCCACAGTCGTTCAGATGTTGTCTTCTTTGTTTTATCCAATCATTTTATCGATGGTTTGATTCCTGCCTAGAGTCCTTCCTCAAATACTTTTACCTCTCCTGCTGTTATTGTTGTATTGACTTCTGTTTTATTCTTATGAAGTTCTCCAGAAAATCATTTGGGGTTGATTTCCAACTGTTTGTTTTGTTCAAACAATCGATATAGATTCTTTATCATTCTGCCAGATTCCTTGCGACTTACCCAGGATCACTTGGTTCAGACTTTCTTCGATTTCTGATATTTATTTTTCTTTGTTATATATCCCTGTCGTATTTGTCTGCCCATCATTTTTTTTTTCAATTGATTTCCTTTGGTTTTCTGGAGGTTTGTTTTCCGCGCTGTTTGCTTGTATTTTGATTTTCTATTCCAGTAGATCTGAGGAAATGCCCATTTCCAATGGCTGTTGCATGCATTATTTCATTTATAGCCTTCTTGGCGTTGTTTTTCCGTAATTCTGTGATGACCGAGTTTTTATTTATTATTATTGATGTTATTTTAACGTTCAGTTTTTTTTTTCTCCTTGAGCTTCTCAATTTGGTCAATATAAAGATATTCTGTGGTTTGTAATTCTTAAAACGTTTCCAGAACCAGGTTGTCAGGGTCACGATTTCCACCTTTGGAGTTTCCTGCTTTTAAACTTTTCCCACATTTGCGCTATTTCTGGCTTGGCTTTTGTTGTTCAATAATCTGTAGGGTTTCAGGAGACTTTTGCTTTTTTACTTATTTTCTGTATTCATTTTGCTTGAAATAGTTCTAGTTGCATGGAATAGTTATATCCTCAATATTTTTTTTAAATGATTTTAGTTGTTTTTATTTATTGCCTGTGATTGAAATACATACTGCCATTTCAATATCATATTTTGATTCTTCTTAATTTTCCCAGTTTGGGAAAGCATTTTAAGGTATCTATTTATTATCCAGGTCGTGCTTTTAGATGCGTATTAGTTACCCCCGACATTTCATTTCCCTGTGTTATCCAGCTTTTCATTTGCTGTAAGAACATTGTAGTAAAATAAATATTTCCCTGCATCGAGCTTTAATTATATACTCAATATTGGTGCTTTTTGTTAAAGATTTGTGCTCGTCGGTGCATGATAAATAATAAATGAATAGAATAATGCCGCACAAAATGTTCATCAGCATTTTGTCCGTCTTTACGTTCTGAAATCAAATTCCGCCGAGGTCGACTTTCACTTAAATCGCTTCGGGTTCGATAAATTTTAAGTACCACTTGAGCATTGAGATCGATTATATCGACATTCTTTTCCGAGCTGCTAGCATTGTGCCGAAATTTGAAGTTATTATCATTATTATTATCATTATTATTATTATTATTATTATTATTATTATTATTATTATTATTATATTATTATATTATTATTTATTATTATTATTATTATTATTATTATTACTACTATTATTATTATTATTATTATTATTTATTATTATTATTATTATTATTATTATTATTATTATTATCAATATTATTATCATTATTATTATTATTATTATTATTATTATTATTATTATTATTATTATTATTATTATTATCATTATTATTATTATTATTATTATTATTATTATATTATTATTATTATTATTGTTGTTGTTGCTGTTGTTGTTGTTGTTGTTTGTGGTGGTGATGGTGGTGATAGTGGTGTTCTTGTTGTTATTATTATTATTATTATTATTATTATTATCATCATCATCAACGTTATTTATATTCGTATGCTTTAGTTTTTTTCCCCTGTGTTCGCCATATAAAACATATACAGCATGCGGTCCGCAAGGTGTTTTGGAAATTTATCGCCTACACTTCACTAATTTATTATTATTGTTAAATGTTTTGTTCACAAAATAACCAACAGTCTGTCTATTCAGTTTCTATATTTGCCTCGGTTTAAATGGGTCAAAGTTGTTTTTGAAAATTTCCGTTTTTTCAATATTTTGTTTTCAAATTTACAAAACGGTAAAAAAAAACAAAAAAACTTGGAAATAAATCAGTGAAATAACGTTCGTCGTAACAGCAGAGAAAATATGATACATAGCACGTACATCAACCTGTCGAGGATTGTTATGAGAAGCAAAGTCACAAAATATTCTCCGCCATCAGCAACACTGACTATAAATTACTTCCATTGTCTCCAACAGAAGTTGTGCGGGGAGAGATTGTGCAAAAACAACAACAACAACAACAACAGCGAAAGCAGTAGAAGTTACAAAAAAAATATGTTGACGATGCTGAAAGCAACAAAATGGAGACCGTAACAAAATTACCGCAACGACGACACACCGCACACATCCAGCAATAACACTAAAATCCTGGACGTAAACCGTTCCTACTAGGAGTCGTGCAAGAGGTATGAGAATTAGTAGAGACTCTACTGGCTTCGTTGAGTCTGCCCACATCAATCCTTACCCTATCCACCAACGCCTCAAGTATAAACATGAGAGTATCGATAATAAATTAATACTACGAAAACTTGCATCTTCATGAAAGCCATGAAAATCTGGGAGTAACTACTTCCTCGAGATTTTGCATTTCCTGCTTCCGGAGTCAATGAAATAAGTACCAGTTGAGTACTGGGGTCGATAGGACTGCCTTACCCCCTCCTCCCAATGACTGCCGCTGTGCCAAAATTTGAAACCATTATTGTTGTTTTTGGTATTATTATTATTATTCCTCTTATTATCATCATTATTGAGTGAGAGAGCAGCGCATGCTATCAAAGTGACTCTGGCTTAAAATATACGGAGCTCAGTATACCCATCATGACTACCCATCTCATAAGGGTACACCAAGCACATGCGTCACAACCATATGTGCGCGCCATGAGGGTCTAATAGAAACAACGCATGACTTTGCAGATGGAACCCAGTTAGTATTTCCTTCATGTTGAGTAGCCCATTCCGCTCAAATGGTCCTTGAATAAGGGTTGTTTAAGGATGATGAACAAAGCACCCATGTTTCCAAAGGTGAATATTCCAAACCGCAAACAATTTCTCTTAACACATGGCTATGATGCTCCCCCACTACTTCTGCTCGTGATCAGAGATGCACATATCGTCAGCCACTAAGGGACATGCTCAACTGGTTAAGGTCTCTGTGGTATTGAGCAGAATATTTGCTGTAGCCCATCTTTTATACGAAGTGAAAACAATGTACATGGTTTGAAAGAAAGAGACATAATGTGTATGTGCTTGTGTGTGAATGTTTATACGTGTGTATGTGTGTGTGTGTGTATCCTTGTGTTTATGTTAGTCATCCAACAAGGTTTCAGAAACGGTGTCAGTAGAAGAATTACCAAGCGTAACAAAAAAATGCGTCGGGGTCGATTCATTCGACTAAAAATTCTTCAAGGTAGTGCCGCAGCATAGCCGCACTCTGATAACCGTAACACGGAAACGATATATCGGATAATGGGTAGAGGTGACAAATATCCGCTAGGTTGGCTGGTGACACATGCAGCTCGTCCAAGAAGTTAGCAGAGAAAACTAAGTCAATTAGAATGTGTGCTTCGTTCTTTAATTGGTGTCGCGTTCAAGAGTGATGAGGCGAAGAGCAACAGTGATATATTCGTTTACGACAACTGCTGTTACATGTAGTTTCTGTTACTTC
>NC_043018.1:2130321-2135321 GCF_006345805.1 Octopus sinensis | reverse complement strand
ATGTATATATATATATATATATATATATATATAGATATATATATATATCTATTATATATATATATATATATCTATATATATATTATATATGTATATATATATATGTATCTATATATATATATATATATATATATATATATATATATATATATATATATATATATATATATATCTATATATATATATATATATAATATATATATATATAATATATATAAATATATATATATATACGAGGATGCTGAAAAGTGCCTGGCTTTGGGTAAAGGAAAATGTAGAAGATCAATGAATTATAATTTTATTTAACATATTCCCCTCTCAGATTCACACGCTTATTGCAGCGTTTATCAGCTTTTCTAAGCCCTCTAAAAGAACTCGAAAGGTCGGGTCTCTAACCAGGTGTTTCGCAATGCCCTTAAAACCACGAACATATGAAATTAATGAACATCAGCAAAACAGAGCTTCGCACATCCATTATTTTCTTATACAATTATCTACATCGAGCTTCGCCTGAGGCGATGATAATAACCGAATTTAGTAAATTTTCCCTAACTTGGGTATCTCGAACATTCGCTATGGCTATCCAGCATTGAGAATCGATCGAAGAGTTAAGACGGTAACTGCCAGGATTATATACCCAGGAAGCCACACACACAAACACATACACACATAAACGCGCGGGCACATGTATATAAATATATATACAGATATATATGTATATATACATACACACACACCCACACACACACACACACACACACACACACATATATATATATATAATAT
This sequence comes from Octopus sinensis, assembly GCF_006345805.1. Taxonomy (NCBI): domain Eukaryota; kingdom Metazoa; phylum Mollusca; class Cephalopoda; order Octopoda; family Octopodidae; genus Octopus; species Octopus sinensis. The sequence continues at coordinate 2,134,535 of NC_043018.1, read as the reverse complement.
ATATATATATATATATATATATATATATATATATATATGTATGTATATGCACATATACATATATACATACACACATACACACAGGAGGCTATACAACGGAGGTTACATTCCCAGAATCCATTCCATTAACGACATGTATAAATGATTCGTGACAAACTGAATTACATCCTCCACCGTTCAGGAAATTTAATTTTGTCAATTCATTATTCTCTGCACACGTTGCTAATTTTGTATTCTATGTTCATTGCATTTTTAGCAACGGTTTTATACCCTGCTTTGATGCTTCCCTGTATTCTTGTACCTGGTTATGTAAATACCAAAGAGTCCATCCGGAGTTCGTAAAATTGGAATAAAATTAGTTTTACTGTCAGATGTTTGCAGAGAGACATGGACAGCGTAGATATGGGAAGAATGTTAACAATATATAAATATAAATGTGTTTGTGTTTGTGTTTGAATCTGCCAATTGATTCCATACCTCTTTCTTTACTGCCCACAAGGAGTTAAACACAGAGAGGACAAACAGGGACAGACAAACGGATTAAATCGATTACATCGACCCCAGTACGTAATTGGTACTTATTTAATCTTAAAGGCGGCGAGCTGGCAGAGACGTTAGCACGCCGGGCGAAATACTCAGCGGTATTTCGTCTGCGTTACGTTGTGAATTCGAATTCCGCCGAGGTCGACTTTGCCTTTCATCCTTTCGGGGTTGATAAATTAAGTACCAGTTACGCACTGGGGTCGATGTAATCGACTTAATACATATGTCTGTCCTTGTTTGTCCCTTCTGTGTTTAGCCCCTTGTGGGTAATAAAGAAATAGGTACTTAATTTATCGACCTCGAAAGAATGAAAGGCAAAGTCGACCTCGGCGGAATTTGAACTCAGAATGAACGCAGACGAAATACGGCTACGCATTTCGCCCGGCGTGCTAACGTTTCTGCCAACTCGCCGCCTTTGATTCCATATCGTCTTTATTAGAGTACGGCTTTATTCATTAGAGTACGGTCATACTGAGGCTGCATTTTGCTATACTTCAAGAAATTGTCTCACTATATTTTCAGTTCGTTATTTTATTTACTTTGTCAGTTTTCTCCGTTTAACCGCTAAGTTAAATCGACATAAACAAGCAATATATTTTTATCAAGCAGGGAGTGGAACAAACTCAAACACAAACTCAAACAACAAATATGCATACGTATCTGTATGCACACGCACATATGTGTGTGTGTGTATGTGTGTATGTGTGTGTGTGTGTGTGTGTGTGTGTAACGGGATTCTTCCTACAATTTCCGTCACTTCAATGACATTACTTGACCTGGACCTACAGTAGAAGACGCTTACCACGCACTGACATTTAGCCTGCAGAGGTGTGTTTATAAAGCGAACGCTTTAAATTCATAGCGACATAATTGTCTCTATGAATATATGTATGTATGTAACTATGTATCTATCTATCTATTTCTACTCACCCACTTCTCTTTCTCTCTCTTTCTCTCTCACTCTCTCTCTCTGATTATATATGTATATATTTGTATATATGTATATACATTCATAATTATTTTATACCGGGTTTTCAAAAAGTCTCTCCGCAGCGTATTGTTTTCATCCTGACTCTCCAAGAATCAGACTCTCCAAGATGTATTCCAAAACACGTGTAGAAGAGTCAACGTATGTATTGAAAAGGACGCACGACACTTTCAACACCTGTCATAAAGTATTTTGAAGTCTTGTAAAGTCTAATATATACAGAAATGAATGGAAAAAAATTTTGGTAAATTTGTAGATCAACACTCGCACGATTTTCATTAAGAAAAAAAATCGTGTTTTTTTTAAGTGGAATTAACTACTCTGGCATCCTAATATGCTACAAAACCCTTTTTGTGGTCCGTAAAACGGAGTGAGGTGTGGTGGAAGCCTTTGAAAGTGTACCCATTTATATTGTGCTAAATTGTTACCTTTTTGTTTCTTTGTTGTTAAATAAATGGATTCTCAACAAAACACTTTTTTACTCGGCGTAAAATAAAAACAAAACTCTTTCGCACCCAAAGTAATGAGTATGTGAGAGAGAGGGGGAGAAAGATGAACGATTTAAAATAAATAAATGATTTTAAATAAATATATTGTAATTGTTGCGTGAGAAATATATATCCCCTGATTATGAAATATAGTGTCTTTCAAAAACAACCTAAATTTGAACAATATATCTCGTGTTTAAGAAAAAACAAAACATTTTACATTTTATTTTTTATGAACGTTGTCACTTACTTTCCCTCTCACTCTCTCACTTTGTTTTTACCTTTTTTTTTGTAAGACGCTATCAAACTAACTCCCACTTTTCCTTACACATACTTTTTCTTTACTTTTCTTATAAGACGTTGTGAAACACTCTCTCTCCCTCACACACACACACACACACATACATCAACACACAATTTCTCTCTCTTCCTCACACATACACGTTCGCTTGGCTATGGCTAGAAGGGACTTAATTCATGTTATCAACCTTCAAAATTCGTAGAAGCTATGGATGAAAATAGATTTCTACCGCTATCCGCGTGTGCCGCGGGAAAAAAATATGTTGATAAATCACAGTTAGGTAATTGACGAATGTCCTCCTAAAATTTGAGCGACAATTCGTGCTAATTTGTGGACGTGCATAAATCATAATCACGTACACACACACATATATATATACATATGTATGTATATATATATATATGTGTGTGTGTATATATATATATATACATATACACATATATATATGTGTGTGTATACATACGTGTGTGAGTATGAATGTATATACATATATACAAATAGATACATATATAATGTATATATGTACTTGTATGTATGCACGTTTGTATAGCCAACATTCCCACCAAATAGGAAAAAATATCCATCAACACATTTTGTTCAACTATTAAATCATGCTTTCCTTAGGCCTCTAACTTATGATTGATTCATATATTATAAACAAGATTACATATCTTTATTAATTTGTCAATCCTTCGTTCAAACAGCTGTGTGGTACATATTAATGAGTTCAGAAATGAAAAAAAAACACAACATGTTACATTATTTTGAAATGCCATTCCACTGATTTGTGAAAGATTTGTTTTTTGGTTACGTGCTTATGACACAAATCCTAAGAGTGCACGATAAATTTCACAATCTCTTTTATCGCCATCTTTCTAATCTTATTTTACTCGTACAACAAACGGAAGCTAGACATTGTGAACATATAATGGCTCCGATAATAAATTACATTTGTAGTATGTTTGGGATGGATTTGTATTATACAATAAATAAATAGATTTATTTACAGCATCTGCTTTGTATCTTCGGAAAACTCGACATATACAGAACAAGGAATATATCTGTGTGTGTGTCTGTGTTTGTGTTTGTGTCTGTGTGTGTTTGTATGTGTCCGTCCGTGTTTGTATGTGTGTGAATATATGTGTGCACGTCTACGTGTGTGCAGTGTATTTGGGGAAATGTTTGCATTAATTAAATACAATTCTTGTCCCAAATATGCTGCATTTCATATTCGAGATTCAAACATTCAATTAGGAGTCACCACCATCTATAGCGGAAACAACTTTAAGCTAGTGAATTTCATAAGTTGATCCTTCGTTTTTTTGTGAAGTTATGTATATATATACATACATGCGTGTGTGTGTGTATTTATATATTTATATATAAGGGTAAAGAGCCCCTTCGGTCATGAATGACCATGGGATTGCACCTAGAATGTTACCCTCCTAGACACAAGTCTGGGCAAGGTTGTTTTTATGGAAGACCAGCAGTCGCCCATGCATACCAGCCTCCCCTCTCCACGCCACCAGTGTTATCCGAGGGAAAGACAAAGGTCGATACAGCTTGGCACCTGTGACGTCGCAACTCATTTCTACAGCTGAGTGAACTGGAGCAACGTGAAATAAAGTGCCTTGCTCGAGAACACACATATATATATATACATATTTATATATACATTTATATATACATATACATATATATATATATATGAATGTATACACCTATGATGTATGTATTATGTAACTGTTATGTTCTGCTTTTTAAACAATCGGGGAGGAATTGGTTAGATAATCTAGTTACTTGGATTCTTTATAGGCAACCCTTCGCACGCTACGTCATGGCTTCCAATATTTTCCTTTCTTGACATATCCTACGGATACTGGACACTCTGGAA
>NC_043018.1:2090321-2125321 GCF_006345805.1 Octopus sinensis | reverse complement strand
ATATATATATATCATTGATATATATATATACATATATGTATATATATATAGTATAATTAGGCAGTCAGAATTTTGGATAATTTTTTATTACTGCTTTCATTCGTTTAACGAAGAAAATTCAAGATAATAAAACAGAAAGTTTCTGATCCTGATTTGTTTTCTCGAAGAGTTCGGTTAAACCAGGCGTGGGGAAACTTTGTCGTGCTGTAGGCAAAATTTTCTAAAGAAAGACATCCATCACTGGATCACAAGTTCTAACTCTTATAACTATGTAAATTTTGTATACATCTATATTTAATTCGACATATTAGTTTGTTTCACAGGAAATGTTGTATCTGAATGGTAACAATAAAATGTTTCAGAAGTGTTAGAGAACTGATTTATTTAATCAAAGTATCATCCATGTTCATTTATGAAGTTTACCCATCGTTTCTCTGTCATATATTCCATTATTTTTAAAGAATCATCTTTTTTTCCTGTGATAAACTGTCCAAATGATTCAATTACCTCTTCTCTATATAGGAATGTTTTATTGCTTATGAAAAGCTCAAAATACTTATATAAGTGACGATCAGTAGGAAATAGGGAGGATGTGGCAAAATCTCATATTTCAGGCTTTGCAACTTTCGGGCCGTTGCTTGAGCAGTGTGAGGACGTGTTTTGTCATGGACCAGAATTCAGCCATCTCGATTAACTAGTCTGGGTTGCTGCTTTATCAAATTCTCATGCATATAATCAATTTCCCATCAATACGATGTTGCTGTTACCGTCTTTCCTTGTTGCAAAAATGAATAATGAATAACTCCCTTCGCAGACCACCATACAGTGACTACTAACATCTTAGGGTGCAATGGTGAGTTTGGGTAGTGTTTAGGTGACTCTCCTGCATCTAATCACTGTCCTGATCTGCTGTTGTCAAAGAGTAACCATTTCTTATCACAAATCTAGAAAGCATTGAGAAGCACACTTCGAGGTGTCTGTTCATTTGATGTGGAACAAACCTATCCGTTTTCTTGACTTTTCCAGTTTTTTACAGGTGTCCAAAAACAGTTGTGCGAGATGTTTGGAGTTCTGATGAATGTTTTCGAACCTTCGTCCTCGGATTTTGTTCAACCAAAGCATTTAATCCATCATGCAGAATAACTGATTTTGGCCTACTCCTTGGTTTATTTTCAAGACTATCATCTCCTGAACGAGAACTTTAAAACCATCTCTGAACAGATCTGATGTCAACAAAACCATTACTAAAGGCCTGCTTAATATTCGTAGAGCTTCTGCGAAAGAATGACCCAGTTTGTACTCATACGAGAAAATCACTCAACAAAGTTTGGTTGTTGTCATTTCCATAAGGTCTGTGGGTACGAATTTTATATACCGATATTTTCGGGAAAGAAAAATAGTCAAGATTAAATGCAAAGTATACATAATTGACTTTTTAAATCATTGAAATAACAAGTAATTAAAAATGCGACACTTCATTTGAAACAACCTAATACATCAATAAGGATATGACTATCACATTAAATTAACGCGTAACATCTTTATTAACGTCACCACTGAATTTGGGACGTTTATATTACTTATGAGGTGTTCTTATGTTTTTCAAAATGCACCTACCCTAATGTTGGAGAAATCATAACAATCAAGCAGAGACCAAATTTAATTTCGAAAAATTACATTAGTACCGAAATAATATTATATGTTAATGACATATTTTAACAAATTTATCCTAGCGATAATTTTATCAAAGTTGACTAACCTTATATTTAATTTTTTTTTTAGTGAGTGGGATGAAACTGCGTTTTATTTCTTGAATGTCTAGGAATATGACATGATATAAAGTTTAGGAATATAACATGAATATAATTGATATTCTTAGTTCATTACTCAGGTTTTCATCAGTAAGTCTGGCATGAAGACGATTCCTCGTATAATTCAACTTGGAAAAAAAACTGCTCACATTGATAAGTTGTCGAAAATTGAGATGCAAATTTCAAGGCATTTTTATGTAAAGCAGGGACTTTCTCGGGATTAATGGATTTGCAGAAGTCCAATGAAGACAGAATATTGTATTTCGATTTTATTAAGTCCGACTGCAAATCAGTTAATCCTAATTGTAAGGAATCTGGAGCTTCCTCAGGACACATATCAAAATTGCGTTTCAAAAACACGTAGTTGGAATTTCTTTAAATCGTCTTTAAAATTTCTTCAAAAGACTTTCACACTTGTCAGTGTATTCTTTTGTTGATTTGGGATTTTGTTCGCTCGATTTAGGAAAATGTGTGAAACACTTTCCTTTCAGTTGCATCGCAAATAAATGAAGCATCGATTCAGAGCTTTTTATATTAGAAAGCAAACTTATTATTGTTGATTGGAGTCTGGCAGGTTCAAGTTCAAATTATTTAAATGACTAATTAAATCTACTAAAAAGGCTAAATCAATTTGAAACCTTTTCTTCCAGTTCTACAACAGGAATACCTTTAATATCCATAAACATTTTCCCCGCTTCCTTCAGTTCATAAAATAGCTTAAGTAGTTGGTCCTTACTTAACCGTCTCACTTCACAATAATACAATAAATCCACATAATCGGCTCAAGATCTTTCAAAACCTCTTTAATTTCCCTATTATTCAACCCTTTGCTTTTTATCAAATTAACAGCCTTAGTTACAACTTTCATTACATTCCTCATCTTGAGAGATTTTGCACACAAACTTTCCATATCAAAAAAGAAGTGGCACACAAAGTTTCCGGATAAAAAGAAAGCTTCTTAAATTCATTCTTAATCAGAGCTACGAGCCCTTTTTCACGACCCACCATAGATGGGGCGCAAGACAATTCATTTTTTTATGAGGTAAATCAAAATCCTTTAAGGCTGAGTCGACCATTTGAAATAAATCTTCACCTCTAACTGTTCCATGCACTGATTTCAAGGCAAGAAATTCTTCCCGAAACTTGAATTTTGCATTTATTCCATGTATAAATATTACCATCTGAGCGGTATTAGACAGATTAGTTGTCTCATCAATAGCTAGAGAATGTTGAATGTCATCAGCAATATCTTTAATACGATCAGAAACAGTTCTTCTCGATAAGCTAATATTTCCAAACAAAGATATTCTGAGCATATATTCCCATTCTTTCACGAATTCCCGATCGCTCCGTGGTTTGAGATTTTAGCAATATTTTCGCATACAGCATAACTCGCTCGACTTAATTATTTACTTTCAAGAATCGGCCTTTAAAAAAAAGCTGGACTTTCGGTAATATTTTCTTTCAAGGGGACTATCTTCTCTAAACGTTCAGATTCTTTCAAATTTCCATAGGTCTTATGCTGACTCACAAAATGCCTCTCAATATTATATTTTTTTATGAACGGCTATTTGTTCGTTGCAAATAAGACAAATGCACTTCGTTATCTATTACAATAAAAAATAAAATTCAATCCATTTTTCATCGAACAAAACACATTCACCAGCACTTATTTTTTAAGATTTTTATAACCCCTTGCCAATTTGATAAAGGTATCGAAAATTTGGTTTAACAAAGTTAACAAAGTTATGAACAGTTCAAATTTATATTATCACTTTCGGAATTCTTATTTCTGCCGCTACCTGGTAATAACAAAAGCCTACTGACTGGCATTCGTAATGCGTGCGTTCAGTGTTGTAAAAACAGTAAAACGTTAAAATCTACAAAAACTTAAGATAACGTTTGGTTCTGCAAGGTTAACTTGATTTTTCCCTCTCCACCTTGTCCACACGGGTGGGTAGGGAGAGGCGAAAACTGATAAACCGATGACAGATGAAAAGTAGCTCCTGTTGACATTCTTGACACCGACTGATAGCAAAAATGCGACACTCCTTTCGAAACCAATTTTTTTTTTCGCTGATATTTTAGAAAAAATTAGAAATAATTTTTTTTATATATATAATATTGTGCACAAAGCACTAAATTAAGAGTTTCTGTTTCGATGAAGCTTTACTAATTTGTTTTTGTTTTTTTAATAGATTACAAATTCTATTCTGCTTATCGATTGATAGAAAGAGGTTGAGTTTCGATTTTGTATATTTTTTGATTTTCGTAAAAACGTAAAAATAAGAAATGGGTGGAACATTTTAAATAATTGCGGCTTTTGGATATGAGTAATTTTTACACAATATCTTTTACAATCTTTCAGCGTTCGTTTCAAATAAAAATGATTTCGATACGTGCAATATAATATTAGTTTTATCCAGTGCAGCTGGGTTTCAAAGGGGCCGTACAAACCTAGTAATATGTGTTTTAGAGTGAAATGAAAATTTGCATTTAATTTGCAATTACCTGACGGTCTGTGTTCGAGTCTAACCGTTTTAAGTCATAGGGGAAACACAACCTATATCGCAAATAGGCATATGAGTATTTTCTAAATTTTATAATGGAAAGCTTAACTATATTTTGTGCACACGAGTATATCAGACTGCGGGCACAATCAAATGGGAACGCGGACGCAACTGCGGTTTCCCCAAACCTGGTTTATAAGAAGGAAAGCGCTAATAAAATATTATCCGAAATTCTGACTGCCTCCTCTTTTGTAATCTACAACATCTGTACACTTTAAATGCTCTATACATATATGCGCGCGCGTATGTGTGTGTGTGTGTGTATGATAGACAGACAGACAGACGGACGGACGGACGGACGGACAGATAGATAGATACATAGATAGATAGATAGATAGATAGATAGATAGATAGATAGATAGATAGATAGATAGATAGATAGATAGGTAGATAGATAGATAGACAGACAGACGGACGGACGGATAGACGGACGGACGGACAAATAGATAGATACATAGATAGATAGATAGAAAGATAGACAGACAGACAGACAGACAGACGGACGGACAGACAGACAGACAGACAGAGACAGACGGACGGACAGACAGACAGACAGACGGACGGACGGACGGACGGACGGACGGACGAACGGACAGACAGACAGACAGACAGACAGACAGACAGACAGACAGACAGACAGACAGACAGATAGATAGATAGATAGATAGATAGATAGATAGATAGATAGATATAAATATATAGATAGATAGATAGATAGATAGAAGGATGGATCGCTGGATGAATGGATAGACATCAATACACACATATAAAGTGTGCACCCTTCTCATACGTTTTGATGATATATAATATATTACTCGTTATTACATACATCTTATATGAGATGATGCAAGATGCATGCTTGAAAGTTGTATTCGTTTCAGCGAACATCAGTAATGACTTGGCGTAAGAGAACGGGGGGGGGTGCAAATGTAATATATTTGCAGAAGCATAATTCAAACACTCCCGAAATCCTCTAATGCGTAGAGTGATAAATTGGTAAAACCGAAATAATGAATACACTCAATGTTCAAGTCATTTGGCAGACACACAATGGTGGCTATAAATCGCAGAAAACTTTAAGGGCCAACATGAGTACATATGTATGTATGTATGTATGTATGTATGTATGTATGTATATATATATATATATATATATATATATATTATATATATATATAAAACATATATGTGTGTGTGTGCAATATATACATAGATACGTACATATATATATATATATAAGTATAAATATATATATATATATATATATATATATATATATATATTATATATATATATTATAGTTATATGCATGAATATACATATATGTATGTTCTTGAATAACTAGCAATTTAGATAAGTTTTGTCCAGCATTGACCCAGGCCATTTCTAACAAAATGGCTACTGTATATATATACACACACACTCATTGAAACTTTGATAGGTTTCGGCCAGTATTGCCACTCATAGATATGTGTGTGTTCTCGTGCGCCTGTATGTGTGCGGGTGGGTGTTGTTTTGTGTGTGTGAGTGTGGATGTGTGTGTTGTTTTGTGTGTGTGAGTGTGTATGTGTGTGTTGTTTTGTGTGTGTGAGTGTGTATGTGTGTGTTTGTGTGTTTGTGTGTTTGTGCGTGTATGTGTGTGTGTGTGTCTTTGTACGTATACTTCCGATGTATCCGATGTAATAACTATTTATGTAAAAGATGAGATTCTTGAAGATTTTTAAGAAGGTACTTAAAGAACATTTCATGCGTTGTTACCAAGAATTTTGAGGAAATGAGGTCATATTTAGCATTGACAAAAATGTCAGAGTTCACATTTTGGAAACACATAAAGAAAGAGAAATATACGCCTGTTGATGTTGCATGTCATGTGACATTTTCTCGAAAGCAAATGCATTAGAAATGCATGGAATATGGAATAGCGAGAAATTGTGATTGCTCATACGAAAAGAATCTTTGGAAAACTATAAAACCTTGAAGAGATATAAAATTAATATAGATATTCAATGCTTTGGTGCCGTCGGTGTGGCCGTGGTGGAGTTGGCAAGGGAGAGGTACGTATATGAAGGCGTTTATCGTAACGGGGATCAGTATATTCAAACATACGCGCACAGGGATGAAATATTTAAAAGAAACATGGCGATGCAATGAAAGAAGGAAATATATATATTAGAGAGAGAGAGAGCAAAAGGTAATGGGAGAGTAGTAGAGACTGTGAGATATATGAATATATATATATATATATATACATATATATAGATTTATATATATATATATATAATGTATATTAATAGATAGATATAGATATATATGTACATATATATATGTATATGTATATATATATATATATATATATATATATATATTATATATATATATATATATATTATATATATATATATATATATAGAGAGAGAGAGAGATACGTATCGGTATATACATATATATACATACATATATATGTGTGTGAGTATATATAGATAGAGAGAGAGCGGGGAAGAGAGAGTGAAAATAGGGGTAGTTCTTTGTGGCTGAGTAGAGACATGACACGGATGGCTAGAATGAATTATGGATCGCAAGCAATGTTTACGTAATGATATTGAAGGAGAAAGCACAGCAAAGAATTCCAATGGATCGCGGACAAAGAGAGGGAGTGAGATCTGAGGAATATAGATATTACGTCCAACAACGTGAATCCGTCGTAGCGTTATATTATGAGGCCGAACTCAAAGAATGGTTAGTGCCTGGGCAAAGGTGGCGGCAGTGTTTGCAACACGGGTTCCATTATTTGTAATGGGATTTCATTCATATCAATTGTTATGCTTACATAGTTCAGGAGAAAAGGCCTCAATATATAATAAAGACCTCGTTTAGAAATGCTCTTGGTATCAAGAAAATTGATTGCACTCAACAGGGCTGATCTGATCACGATTATTACAATTGATCGAAAAGAGTTAATCACGATTTTTACACCTGATCAAATTATTCTGAACGTAATTAATAGAAATGAATGAAAGGTTTGATCACGATTAATGGGATTGATCAGAAGCGATCATCACGTGTACACTTTATTGAACTTTCTGACAGAATCACGGAGTATTGCAGGTACATCAGATGGATGGAACCCGAATAGATATTCCATCTTACCAATTACACTGACAGTCACAGCTGACTACAAAGAATACACGATGAAATTTTCCCAGTATCTTACTTAGTGGGGGCGGTCTACGGGTATTTTTAATGTATATATGTAAGCATGCAGATGTATATATACATAGATGTGTGTGTGTGTATGCATGCATCTAGGCATACACACACACACACACACGCATATATATATATATATATATATATGTATATAAATATATATATAGAGAGAGAGAGACAGACAGACAGAGACAGAGACAGATAGAGAGAGAGAGAGATACGTATCGGTATATACATATATATACATACATATATATATGTGTGTGTGTGTATGTGTGTGTGTGTGTGTGTGCGTGTGCGTGTGTGTGTGTGTGTGTAAATGTTATTTAGATTCAGCTGAATTAGGTATACGTGGGAGCTCGGAAAATATCCTGGCTTTAAGGGTGTCAAACCTGGTTGGAGACCCAACCTTCTAAGTCCTTTAAGAGGGCTTAGAAAAACTGAAGGACTGCTGCAATGTGTGTGTGAATCTGTGAGGGGAGGATATTGATTAATATACCTTTTAACTGATCCACGTGTATTTGCTTTTATCACAAGCCAGGAACTTTTCAGCACCCCTTATACTTATAGATACATATATATTGGAGAAAATAACATTCTTCCACTGCTCTTGGGACCAATTCTGTATGATTTTACTCCAATCTCAACGCTTTGCAACGTTTGTTTTTGAAAGTAGCGTTTTTTTTATTGCAGCCCTCCCGTGAAATACGGCTTTATACAGCTCTCGGCGAACAGTTTTTGTGGAAACTGGGTTCTCGAGGTGGTCATTCAGCTCTGAAGTAATTTTTGGTGCTGTACCTTTGTGACCCTTTCTAACAATTCGCTTAAGAGTCCGACAATCCCTATCTGAAAGTTTTGGTGTTCTTCCGGAGTTTTGTTTCGACTAGGAGGTTTTTCCCTCTTTCTCGAAGGCTTTTATTACTTTCGACACAGTTCTTGATACACCAAATATTTCGGTTGTTTTCGTTACACTAGCGCCTGCCGTACAAGCACCAGCAACTTGACCTCTTTGAAAGTCCGATAGATCTGTCAGTTTAATGAATTTTAATTACCTTTTCCTGATGATATCTGAAAAGAAACAGCAATTTTAACAAAACATATTAAGCAACACTAATAATAAATAAAAAAAACAAAATTATGTTTCCATTATTTTGTCCAACTCCTCTATATATAAATTTATATATTATATATATATATATATATAAAAATCTATCTATGTATATATATTATATATAGTATATATATAAATCTATCTATGTATATAATATATATAGATATATATATATATATATAATAAATATCTATGTATATATATATATATATATATATTATATATATATTAGAAGAAATGAGGTACTCAGAAGATGGGATGGTTTATATTTACAGATATATATTTGTATATTACATTTTTTATATATATTATCATATCACTTAGATCATTAGCGCTTTCTCCCATTCTAGTGGGGTTTTCAAATAAAACTAACTTCCTGTGTGAGGAGTTTTGACCATTTTATAGAGTTTGTAGTGGTGGGGAGGAATATAAGACAGTACAAGAGGGTGATGGATGAGGAGAAAGTGAGAGAGAGAGAGAACATGTGTGAGTGTGTGTGTGTGTGTGTTTGTATCTGGGATGAGTGCTGTGACCTCGTAGCACTGCCAGCAATTTTTTTCCTCTGTCTTCCCTTCTCGGGATCTTTCCTTCTTCTTTGTTTCCAACGAAGAGCTCCGTCAAAACGTTAAACCCTCCTTCTTCCCTTCTTCCTGAGCGTCCAATAATACTTTATTTGTTCCACGTCCTCGCGTTGCTGTGTTTTTTTTGTGTTTTCTTGTTTGGATTAACTATAATACATATATATATATATATATATATATATATATATATATATATATATATATGTATATATACACACCACACACATATTTGCATACGCGTATTTTTATATATGTGGAGGGATAGATATGTATTTATAAGCTTATATGCATGTATATTTGGATGGGTGAAATTTCTGTCTGTGTGTCAATACAGGTATGTATGTACGAGTGTATGTATGCATGTATGTATGTATGTATTTACGTGTGTGTGAATGTCTGTGCACGTATGTGTGTGCACTTAAATACGCCGTACGAGCTGATGGTTTTCTATGGAGGAGCTAAATTAATGTCAGATAGAGACAGAAATATACATAAACACACAAATATATAAATATTCGCATCCTGAAGGAGTTTACGCGACAGATCTTAACATTCGTCACCTACTTAAACCTACTTACTAATTATAGGAAGAACTCTTAATTTACTTGGAAAATTGCCGCTACGCGTAAGTAATAAAAAGCCACTTATGTATGTAAATGTGAAGAATAAATCGAGCTAAACCGCATTAAGTACTATTGTGCTGTATCAGTTTACGAACGAAGTATCTTTACAACGAAGAAGTAGTTCGTTTAGGAAGTATTTCTTATACTGTATGGTACAAAAACAAGTGTCTCTCACGTTTCTCACGATCTGACAGAAAGATATTTTGTGTTCCCTCGAGAATGATTGTTTTCGAGAACACGGCGAAGTATCTACGAAAATCTACATTAGCTTCTAATGGAATTGACGCATTGGATAATGTAGTTCTTGTGGCGTTTGGATTGAGAAGATGCTTACCACCAGGATGTTTTTTTCACCACAATGGCTGAGGAGATGAGTTGGCGGCCACGCTATGAGAGAAAGAATGCAACACGCACTCAGTGAAAAAGAATGATAGAGAAGGGAAGGGGAGGAGGAGGGGTGATGGAGGAGGTAGCAGAGCAGGGGGTGGAGGTATGGAGTTAATGACAATAATTATGGGATGATTTATACAAAGAAAAAATAAAGTGTTGGCCTCCGAAAAACCTGATACAACAACGTTGAGAATATTGATTTCGAAATGTCGCACAAGACCAGCAATTTGGGACGAGGTCAGTCGATTACATCCACCTCTTCACCATCACCAGTGCCCAACTGGTACTTATTTTATCGACCCGTAAAGGATGAAAGGGAAAGTATACCACACAACGGAATTAGAACTCGGAACGTAACGCTGCTAATCATTTTCCTCGGCGTGCTACCTATTCTGCCAGTTTGCCATTTACATACTTGTCTCAGATGTTGTCAACAGACCAGCAATTTGCGAGGAGTGGATAAGTCGATTCCATTGACACCCCCAGCGTTCAACGGGTTCTTATTTTATCGGCCCAGAAATGATGAAAGGTAAAGTCGACCTCGACGGAACTTGAACTCAGAACACGAAGATTGACGAAATGGTGCTAAGCGTTTCTGCCAGCTTTGTAACGATTCTGCTAGGTTCACCGTTTTAACAGCGATTAGCATATCGGTTTCAAATATTGGTACGAGGCCAGCAATTTCGTTGCAACAGTCGGTTGTGTGTGTGTGTGTGTATCTATGTCTGTGTATATGTTTGCCCTTCACCACCGCTTGGCAAACGCTGTTGATTTGTCTACTTCCTGTAACGTAGCGGGTTGGTGAAAGGAGATCGATAGAATAAATACCAGACTTTAAAAATAAAAATAAGCACCAGCGTTAATTTGCTTGATTAAACTTTCCAAGATGATGCCCCAGCATGGCCGCTGAACTGGTACCTTATTTCATTGAGCCCGGAAGAAGTAAACGTAAAGTCGACCTCGGTGGAATTTGAACTCAGAACATAACGGACGAAATGGTGCTAACCATTTTACCCGGCGTTCTAACGATTCTGACAGCTCAACGTATTAACAGCAATTAGCGTATTAGCATTCGAATCTGTCGAAAATTATTCTCTTCTACTCTAGGCACAGGGCCCGAAAATTTTGTGAGGAGGGTGTCAGTCGATTAGTACGCAATTGGTGCTTAATTTATCGATCCCAAAAGGATGAAAGGCACTGTCGACCTCGGCAGAATTTGATCTCAGAACATAAAGACAGACGACATACAGCTAAATTATTTCGCCCAGCGCGCTAACGTTTCTGCTAACACGCCGCCTTAAAATAATATTTTTGGGGAAGGAAGCCAGCCGTTTAAATCGACTCCAGTAAGCAACTGATATCTAATTTATGGAATCCGAAAGGATGAAAGGCAATGTCGACCTCGGTGGAATTTGAACTCAAGACATAAAGACAGACGAAATACCTATTTCTTTATTACCCACAAGGGGCTAAACACAGAAAGGACAAACAAGGACAGACAAACGGATTAAGTCGATTATATCGACTCCAGTGCGTAACTGGTACTTATTTAATCGACTCCGAAAAGATGAAAAGCAAAGCCGACCTCGGCGGAATTTGAACTCAGAACGTAACGGCAGACGACATACCGCTAATCATTTCGCCCAGAGCGCTAACGTTTCTGGCAGCTCGTCGCCTTAAAATAATCTTTACTACTCTAGGCACAAGGCTCGAAATTTTGAGGAAAGAAGCCGGTCGATTATATCGACTCCAGTACGCAACTGGTATTTAATTTATCGATTTCGAAAGGAGGAAAGGCAAAGTCGACCTCGGTGGAATTTGCACCCAGAAAATAAAGATTGACAAAATACCACCAAGTATTCCGCCCGGCGTCCTAACGTTTCTGCCAGCTCGCCGCCTTGAATCAGCCGAAAAGTATTAAGAATGAATATTTGTACATCATTATTTTGTTTTATTTAATAATATTTTGATATAATGGACAGAATATTTTCTTTTTGGAAATTAGTATTCCTCTGATGACCACGTATACGCACCAATAACTTTAATGATAGTAAATTAATGAGAGTAATAAATACAATAATAGATTATTGTATTTATGCAGTACTGACTACTATTAAATATGGTGGCAAAACTCTACTTCCACTGCTAGCACTGGTAGGATAATGTAGTCGAAAAGAGATCGCGTTTATAAAAGACCACAAAGGAATATAAAAGAATATAATAGGCGCAGGAATGGCTGTGTGGTAAGTAGCTTGCTAACCAACCACATGGTTCCGGGTTCAGTCCCACTGCGTGGCATCTTGGGATAGTGTCTTCTCCTATAGCCCCGGGCCGACCAATGCCTTGTGAGTGGATTTGGTAGACGGAAACTGAAACAAGCCTGTCGTATATATATATATATATATATATATATATATATATATATATATATATATATATATATGTATGTGTGTGTTTGTGTGTATGTGTTTGTCCCCCTAGCATTGCTTGACAACCGATGCTGGTGTGTTTACGTCCCCGTCACTTAGCAGTTCGGCAAAAGAGACCGATAGAATAAGTACTGGGCTTACAAAGAATAAGTCCCGGGGTCGATTTGCTCGACTAAAGGCGGTGCTCCAGCATGGCCGCAGTCAAATGACTGAAACAAGTAAAAAAGAGAAAAGAGAAAAAGAGAAAGCCAATACGAGCATTGTCATTGGTGGACTCTTAATTATCACGTGACTCCCAGGACTACGATTTCGAGTTAATCATCAACATCCTCCATAACCCGATTGCCGGACTAACTGAATCGACGCTGACTTATATGACATGTTTTAATGATTCACTCTTTCTTCCCTCTTGTCCCCCTTTTCATCACTCTCTCTTTCTTTCTTTCTTTCTCTCCACTCTCTCTCCTTTATTTTTATATGTGTGATCCTATTTCACGTTTCTTTTCAGTCATTGGGCTGCGACCATGCTGGGGCAACACCTTGGAAATTTTATTCAATCAAATTAACCCTGGTACTTATTTGTTTTTAAAGTCTGCTACTTATTCTATCGATCTCCTTTTGCCGACACGCAACATTGCGGGGATGTAGACAAATCGACACCGGTTGCCAAGCGGTGATGAATGACAAACGCATACTCAGACATAGATACATGCTCAGATTCACATACTCACATACACACACACACACACACACACACACACACACACACACACACATAAACACACACACACATACACAGAGAGACGTAGCTTTGAATTAAAAGCGTAAATTCCAATAACCCTGTAACGTAGGCCATTTATCTTATTTTGTTTTCCATTTTTGCTTTCAAAGTTCCAATGGTTATGGCACCTCACCAGAATCATACAGCCAACACAAATTCTTTATATTCACGATAAATAAACATGAAATGTCTCCCGCACGAACATGGATTCGTTAAGCGTATTTCAGAATAAATGAGTTTGCAAAGACAGTAAGAAACGTATTGACAGTTTCTGATTTAGTCAAAGAGACAACAGTTTTGTGATGGGGTTTTATTCAGTGCCATCGGTCACAGTACAGGGCGGCCCGAATGTCTTGTCACCCCCTTCACCCAACGAAAAGTATAAAGAAAAATAGAGGAACAATGTAATAATATCAAACACACGTCCTGGTTTAGTATATTCACTTTCATTGACATTGGGACTGCCACACTTCGAGAAGGTCTCTGACATTTTCGACCTCATTTTCGATGTTTGTGATGATGATGATGATGATGACAGTGAGGTTATTATTGATGCTGGTTCATGGGGTGACAGTGCCATCATAGATAGTGCCGCTGTTTTCGTTGCCTATGTCCATGATGATTGATAGAGGTAATCAAAAGAAAAAAAATGTAAATAACTTTTTTTTTTAAATCAAGAAATAATCGCGAGAACTAAAAAAGAAATATGGATACCAGCAGAGAGTGTGCTGGTGACATTGGTGACGCTGGTTGTGATGGTGATGGTGAGGGTGGTGGTGGTGCTGGTGCTGGTGAACATTTTCGACCTCCATTGCTCAAATGCTAGGCAAGACAAAGTGGTGTTGCACCAAATTTCGTCCGTCTTTGTTCTGATTTTCTCGTCCACCTTTATGTTCCGACTTCAAATTCCGCCGGGGCAGAACTTAGCTTTTCATCCCTTCGTGGTCGATAAAATTATTACCAATTGAAGGCTGAGGTCGATGTACTCAACTCGCCGCTTCTCATGAAATTGCCGACCGGCTTTGTACCAATATTGAAAACCAGTATTTGTACAATAAGCACTATATCTAGGTTGGGTGGATAGGTTAAATCTAGCACATCAGCTGGTACTTATTTTATGAATCCCGAAAGGAGGGAAGGCAAAATCCTCGGCGGCGGAATTTGTATTCGGAACATAAAGAGCAATTTGTCCGACGTTCTAATGATTTTGCCAACTGCCATCTTTTATCGCCTTAATCAACTCCACTCTTTCCGTTTTTGCCCCTCTTTGTCTATTATGTATTTCGGTTACATTGACGGGTGGGAGCGGAAACACGAAGGAAACGTTTGCAGTGAAGCTTTACCAATTCGTCGAATGCATTAAGATGAAAAGAATAACATAGAAAGCAAAATGATTAATAATAAATTATTTCACTATCGCAAGAATTTTCTGGTAGAGTTTTAAATTAAAGTCTGCATTGCCAAAACAAAATTAAGTATCCCTAACACAGTGTGAGACTTATAAATAAATGAATAAAATTTAGCGAGCAAATCATTATATTCTGTATGAAAACCAAATTAAAATCTGAGTAATATCAATCAGGGGAAAAAAAATATACAAACTTAAAATTGATTAAAATGATTTTTAAAATATTTTGTAAAAATATAAATAAAACCTTTAATGGAAAAAAAAAAACTAAATAGAAATTCAAATCAAAATATACTTTGTCTGGAATAGTGAGGATTTGTTTGGGGAATTAAAGAAAATATCAATAAATAACAAACATAATATAGATAATACAGAATTTCCCTAATATTCTCCAAAATGATATTATTGGATAACCTCCTAATAATATGAAGAGAAACACGAGTTCAGAGTATTTAATGAATTAAATAAAAACAAAACAAAACCCGTTAAATGTATTAAGGGAAAATCGTTTTTATTCTACCCTCAAAACTATTGTTATTACGATGAGTGACTGCGTGGTAAGAAGCTTGCTTCCCAACCACAGGCTTCTGGGTTCAGTTCCATTGCGTTGCACTTTGAGCAAGTTCCTTCTATGTATTATAGCCTCGGACTAACCAAGGCCTTGTTAGTGAATTTGGTAAATGGAAAGTGAGAGATGTACCGTAATGTGTGTGTGGGGGGGGGAATTTAGTGTTTCGCAAAAATGGCCGATAGAATACGTACTAAGCTTAAAAAGAAAAGAAAAAAGTACTGGTGTCGACTTACCCCCCGAAAATGTCTGCCTTTGTGCCAAAATTTGAAACCACTCTCCTTGTTATTAAGATGATCCATTTGCTGCATCCATAAAACGACTGAGTATTACCCAGCGGAATTTTTCGTGTTCTATGTTCCGAGTTCAAATTCAGCAGAGGTCTTCTTTGTGTTTCATCATAAAGGTGTCGACAACATAAGTGCAAGTTATAAGACGGTGAGCGGGCAGAAACGTTAGCACACGGGAGAAAAGGCTCAGCAACATTTCTTCCAGCTCAAATTCTGCCGATGAAAGAATTACCATTTGACCACTTGGATCGATATAATCGACCGTCACCTTTACCGCCAAAATTTTCAGGTATTTGGCCGCAGAGTTGAGGGGATTATTTTTGTCATGAAAAAGAGGGAAAGCTGGCCGAAATGTTAGCACAGAGGACAAAACGATAAACGGAATTTCTTCCAGTTTAATGTTTAAAGTTCAAATTCCAGCCTTTCATTCTTAGACGTCGGTGAAATAATAAGCATTTGACCCCTTGGGTCAATGTAATCGACTATACCGTTTCCTCCAAAATTATCAAGTCTTGGCTCTATAGCTGAAAGGAATATTATTGTAATGAAAAACAAAGTTAGCTAGCCGAATCGTTAGCACGCCGGACAAAATGCGTAGCATCATTTCATCCGTCTTTAATCTCTGGTGTTTTGTATTCTGAAATTGTACACCAGCAGGATCAAATTTGTAGTGATCCCGGAAGAGTCCACAAGATAGATTACTGGGATTGAGGGAATCGTAAAAGTCGCTCTTCTAAGAAGTGTTAACCGTTTCCCTAAACCAGAAACTATTAATATTTTTGTTACTCTAAACCACATCAGTTCCCTTGACTACAAGTTTTGATATAATTGATTTCAACCATGACAATGACAAGCACACAAACACCAACACACACACACAAACACATAAACATATATATATATATATATATATATATATGTGAAATAGAAAGATGAATAATCTTGTAGTAGATTAATCAAAAGTTTAACCGATACCTTAGTAGCAAAAATCACAGCAGTAAACAGCGCGGTTGGAGGTACAACCATCTGGCGTTGCAACCGTGCGTTGGTGCGGATAATTGAAATTAAAACATTATTGGTGAATTGAAGAAATGGAGCTGAACGCAGATTGAACAGAAATCGTTTTATTTCATTCTACACGTGTTTCGAAAGCACAAATTACCAAAATCCGATTGAATAATGGGACCATATTGTGTCTTTCTCTTCAGGAAGAAAGAAGGAAATCCGTTGGAAAAACAAAAACAGAACAGAGGCGGAGCAAAAAACAAATCGAACTGTGCTCCTAAGAGCCCATGGCGAAACTGTTTATCAGTGCATGTTGAGAACCGGTGGTTGAAGAATTCAACGGGTCAGGCATCGGTCAATCATGTGGGTGAGGGTGTATAGATGTTCTTTGTGACCGAGAATATATATATATATGTATATATATATTTACATATATATACGACGGACTTCTTTCAGTTTCCGTCAACCCAATCCACACACAAGGGGATATGGAGGAATGAGATGTTATGGGATGCAGAAGTCGATTACTTACATCGCAGTACTTGACCAGGAAAAGACGAAAGGTAAAATGGACCTCGGCGCAATTTCAACACACGGCATAAAGATTTGCGTCTCTTCTTAAACGCTGGGTTTCGTTTCAGAAGAATTTAGCTGTTATTTCTTGGAGGGTATTAAGCGCCTTGCTTTCAATCAGGAACTCAGTATTATTTTTACTTACGACCAACACAACATCGATTAGGAAAATGTACGGTGAAAAGACGTCGATTTCTGAGAAGCCCCTTCATTCGTTTACTCTTTTAGTCTTTTCAATGTTTCAGTGATTAGAGAGCGTCTATGGTAATGTACTGCCTTAAAGCCAGCACAGATTTTTAATCCTTCTATTGCTCTTTATTACTGAAGTACGAGAGTACGGAGAGATAAACTAACGATCATCTTTGTCTATCTGTAGTTTGACAAAAACTAATTCATAACGGCACCCCCATCATATATATATATATAAATATATATATATATATATATATAGGAGTGGCTGTGTGGTAAGTAGCTTGCTAACCAATCACATGGTTCCGGGTTCAATCTCACTGCGTGGCATCTTGGGCAAGTGTCTTCTGCTATAGCCCCGGGCCTACCAATGCCTTGTGAGTGGATTTGGTAGACGGAAACTGAAAGAAGCCTGTCGTATATATGTATATACATATGTATGTGTGTATGTGTGTCTGTGTTTGTCCCCCTAGCATTGCTTGACGACCGATGCTGGTGTGTTTACGACCCCGTCACTTAGCGGTTCGGCAAAAGAGACCGATAGAATAAGTACTGGGCTTACAAAGAATAAGTCTCGGGGTCGATTTGTTCGACTAAAGGCGGTGCTCCAGCATGGCCGCAGTCAAATGACTGAAACAAGTAAAAGAAATATATATACGATATTCTACCGCATGGTTCTGTCTTATACAGATTCATTCACAAGAAATTCGTCGGTATGCTATTTTTCCAGTTTGCTGTGTGGTGGGTTTCAACCTACAACCATTCTTGAGACTCGGACTTCTTTAACCAACAGCTATACCAGCGCTTATTTTCCCTTAAGCTTTTTTTTTTCGGGTTTCATTTATCGATATATTTCAAATATGAAAAAAAATGTGATATATTTTTCTCATCAATCTTTGTTGAATGGGATTTGGCTGCTTTTACCAATATTCTGGTTTTCCTCGATTTGTTTATAATATTCGGTAATTTCTCAGCACATAAACAAGCGCAGCACTTTATTCTTCTGCTTGAATTTACAAGAACCGAAGTTAATAATCTGAATATTCTTGCATAATGAATGTAAAAGCGAATACGATATCAATAAATGCACAGCTGGAGTAATTACAAAACAGCAACAGTGAAACAGCATTAGACTAAATGGAATTCTTTAGACTGAAAACTGAGTCCATGGATATTATATGGGTCTCTAATACAGCTTCTCCACGTGAAGGCTCCATGTTAGCTACAGTTTATTACCAGTTATGTAACTTCTTTATGTAACTACTCATTATAATTATGTAATTACCATTCTTAACTACATGAGGAAATACAATCGATATAATTATAATTTAAGAATATTTTACCTTGCTGATAAATGTTTATATGTATGAGTCGACTTACGTAAGTGTATCCATCTTTATATATATATATATATATATATATATATATATATATACCAATATACTAATTTTAGTATATTTTAGTATACATATATATATATAATATATATGTGTATATATATATATATATATTATATATAGACAGACAGACAGACAGACAGATAGATAGATAGATAGATAGATAGATAGATAGATAGATAGATAGATAGATAAATAGATAGATAGATAGATAGATTGATAGATAGATAGATAGATAGATAGATAGATAGATAAATAGATAGATAGATAGATAGATAGATAGATAGATAGATAGATAAATAGATAGATAGATAGATAGATAGATAGATAGATAGATAAATAGATAGATAGATAGATAGATAGATAGATAGATAGATAGATAAATAGATAGATAGATAGATAGATAGATAGATAGATAGATAGATAGATAGATAGATAGATAGACAGAAATGGTAAGACAACAAAAGAATGAAAGTGAACACGATATTATGTAAATAGAGGAATTTATCTGTAAATACGTGACAATTATTCGGTAGCCGAGCAGCGCTCACGTGGGAGGAACAGAGAGAGGTAGGGAACAGAGAACTAGAGAGGGAAGGAACTAGGGAGAGAGAGAGAGAGAGAGAGAAGAGTACAAGGGAGGTAACAGAGGAATGCAGAGAGATTAAAGAAAGATAATACCAAGAAACATGAGAGAGGAGAGCGAGAAAAGGAAAATGGAAAGAAAGAAAATGTCAAGAAAGTGAGAGAGGGGGAGCGAGAAAAAGAAAAGAGAAAAGAAGAAAGTCGTAGAGAATTTAGATATGAATACAGTATAATTCGAAATTTCCTTTTTCTATATGCGATGGAGGCATTGTTAGCCCGGCCGGACGCAATGCTTAACGGCGTTTTGTCTGTCTTCATATTCGGGGTTCAAATACCGCCGAGGTCGACATTACCTTTCATCCTTTCGGGCTCGATTAAATAAGTACCTATTTCTTTACTACCCACAAGGGGCTAAACACAGAGAGGACAAACAAGGACAGACAAACGGATTAAGTCGATGATATCGACCCCAGTGCGTAACTGGTACTTATTTAATCGACCCCGAAAGGATGAAAGGCAAAGTCAACCTCGGCGGAATTTGAACTCAGAACCTAACGGCAGACGAAATACGGCTACGCATTTCGCCCGGCGTGCTAACGTTTCTGCCAGCTCGCCGCCTTAAATAAGTACCAGTTACACACTGGAGTCGATGTAATCGACTTGATCCACGTTTCTGTCCTTGTTTGTCCCCTCTGTGTTTAGCCCCTTGTGGGTAGTAAAGAAATGAGTATTTTGTCTACCTTCAGATTCGGCGTTCAAATACCGCCGAGGTCGATATTACCTTTCGTTGTTTTGGGTGTCGATAAAATAACAGTCTCTTCAGCACGGGGGTTGATGCCTCCCTCCCGCCATGCTTCACGCCTGGTTGCCTATATTAAAGGGGATTGTTCTGTATGCGTTGATGGCGACGAGCAGGTAAAATCGTTAGCCACCCTCTAGAATATGCACAGCGGTAATTTTTCTGGTTTGGCATCCTGCGCTGGATACTGCTGACCTCTGCTTCGCTTTTCATCCTGTCGCGGTCCGTTAAGAATACTGGGGTCAGTGTAATTAACTAGCTCCCTGTTCTTAAAATTTC
Organism: Octopus sinensis; assembly: GCF_006345805.1. Classification (NCBI taxonomy): domain Eukaryota; kingdom Metazoa; phylum Mollusca; class Cephalopoda; order Octopoda; family Octopodidae; genus Octopus; species Octopus sinensis. Next base: position 2,104,725 of record NC_043018.1, on the reverse strand, counting down.
GGGCTTTGTGCCTATTGCTAAAACAATTTATCTATATGTGATACCATTTTAAAGGACAGTAGGATGTGATTTGGGAAAGATTTGCCTGTTATTTCAAACCGTTCACAGTTTATGTATACAGACGGTGTTGTCAGTATGCAGTTATGCATGTGTGTGTATGTGTGTGTGTTTGTGAATATGTATGTATATCTATGGGAGAGAGAGAGAGAGAAAGAGAGAGAGAGAGAGAGGGTTGGAGAGAAAGAATGGACGACTAAACAGAACAAGAGACACGCACGATGGAGAGTCGCTGAAGAGGTCACAGGATGTGTGGCGAAAGGTTTCCTGACAAAGGACATAAAACGAAAACAATAAATCTGAAATCTGAAGTGAAGAACGGATGTATAGTGCAAATATGTACTTGGGCAGAAAAAGACCATTCAGAAACATATATATATATATATATATATATAAAATATTATTAGAGACAAAACCACTATTTTGCAAAACAAACAAGGAAAGACTTAATCAATACATAAAATTTTAATAAATAGTCAAAAAAACCGCCACTACAATCGTTTCTTGTCTTGATCGTCAATCTTCAGGTGGACTTCCAATAAGTGAGTTTCAAATTATGAAGAGGTCACAGGATGTGTGGCGAAAGGTTTCCTGACAAGGACATAAAACATGATTTTTTTCCCTGTAAATTTGGATTTATTCCCTAATATTTATTATATATATATATATATATATATATATATATATATATAGTTATCAGTAATAATAAAAGGTGAAACTAATTAATTAGGGATAATTATCAATTACACCAAGTAGATTTCAGCATGTAAAAGCCCCATTCGAGGAAAATTTAAGTAATACTAAGTAATTAAGGGTTTAGCAACGAATTGCCTCACCAACACACACCGAATTTAGAAATAGCAGTCAAGAGATATAGCTATTCCTTCTACTAAAAGGGGGATCTCAGTAAAAACACAGCACTTGAAAGGCAAACACAGACAGGTAAGAAAGAAAGAATGAAATGACGGCAATCCATCATGCAATTTTACGTTACCTACGGACGTACGTTTCGAGATCAAGTTTTAGGATAGCGTAAGAATTAGAAAATTCTACTTTACCCGTACTTCTTCTCCATCGGCGCAGGATACTACAATTATGAATAATTGTATATTAAATTTTGAGATACTAGAATGCATCATCTCAACTCAGAGCGAGCTAAAGCATGACCAGTACCACGAAATTCAAAGTTTGAATGAAAGTTTGTGTCACCAGCCCCCTTCCACCCGCGTGTAGCCAAGATAAAATGCTGTGGTCATTTACTGGGATAAAAATGGTTATCAGTAATAATAAAAGGTGAAACTAATTAATTAGGGATAATTATCAATTACACCAAGTAGATTTCAGCATGTAAAAGCCCCATTCGAGGAAAATTTAAGTAATACTAAGTAATTAAGGGTTTAGCAACGAATTGCCTCACCAACACACCGAATTTAGAAATAGCAGTCAAAGAGATATAGCTATTCCTTCTACTAAAAGGGGGATCTCAGTAAAAACACAGCACTTGAAAGGCAAACACAGACAGGTAAGAAAGAAAGAATGAAATGACGGCAATCCATCATGCAATTTTACGTTACCTACGGACGTACGTTTCGAGATCAAGTTTTTAGATAGCGTAAGAATTAGAAAATTCTACTTTACCCGTACTTCTTCTCTCATCGCGCGCAGGATACTACAATTATGAATAATTGTATATTAAATTTTGAGATACTAGAATGCATCATCTCAACTCAGAGCGAGCTAAAGCATGACCAGTACCACGAAATTCAAAGTTTGAATGAAAGTTTGTGTCACCAGCCCCCTTCCACCCGCGTGTAGCCAAGATAAAATGCTGTGGTCATTTACTGGGATAAAATATGGTTATCAGTAATAATAAAAGGTGAAACTAATTAATTAGGGATAATTATCAATTACACCAAGTAGATTTCAGCATGTAAAAGCCCCATTCGAGGAAAATTTAAGTAATACTAAGTAATTAAGGGTTTAGCAACGAATTGCCTCACCAACACACCGAATTTAGAAATAGCAGTCAAAGATATAGCTATTCCTTCTACTAAAAGGGGGATCTCAGTAAAAACACAGCACTTGAAAGGCAAACACAGACAGGTAAGAAAGAAAGAATGAAATGACGGCAATCCATCATGCAATTTTACGTTACCTACGGACGTACGTTTCGAGATCAAGTTTTAGGATAGCGTAAGAATTAGAATATTCTACTTTACCCGTACTTCTTCTCTCATCGGCGCAGGATACTACAATTATGAATAATGTATATTAAATTTTGAGATACTAGAATGCATCATCTCAACTCAGAGCGAGCTAAAGCATGACCAGTACCACGAAATTCAAAGTTTGAATGAAAGTTTGTGTCACCAGCCCCCTTCCACCCGCGTGTAGCCAAGATAAAATGCTGTGGTCATTTACTGGGATAAAATATGGTTATCAGTAATAATAAAAGGTGAAACTAATTAATTAGGGATAATTATCAATTACACCAAGTAGATTTCAGCATGTAAAAGCCCCATTCGAGGAAAATTTAAGTAATACTAAGTAATTAAGGGTTAGCAACGAATTGCCTCACCAACACACCGAATTTAGAAATAGCAGTCAAAGAGATATAGCTATTCCTTCTACTAAAAGGGGGATCTCAGTAAAAACACAGCACTTGAAAGGCAAACACAGACAGGTAAGAAAGAAAGAATGAAATGACGGCAATCCATCATGCAATTTTACGTTACCTACGGACGTACGTTTCGAGATCAAGTTTTAGGATAGCGTAAGAATTAGAAAATTCTACTTTACCCGTACTTCTTCTCTCATCGGCGCAGGATACTACAATTATGAATAATTGTATATTAAATTTTGAGATACTAGAATGCATCATCTCAACTCAGAGCGAGCTAAAGCATGACCAGTACCACGAAATTCAAAGTTTGAATGAAAGTTTGTGTCACCAGCCCCCTTCCACCCGCGTGTAGCCAAGATAAAATGCTGTGGTCATTTACTGGGATAAAATATGGTTATCAGTAATAATAAAAGGTGAAACTAATTATTAGGGATAATTATCAATTACACCAAGTAGATTTCAGCATGTAAAAGCCCCATTCGAGGAAATTTAAGTAATACTAAGTAATTAAGGGTTTAGCAACGAATTGCCTCCCTCACCAACACACCGAATTTAGAAATAGCAGTCAAAAGATATAGCTATTCCTTCTACTAAAAGGGGGATCTCAGTAAAAACACAGCACTTGAAAGGCAAACACAGACAGGTAAGAAAAAAGAATGAAATGACGGCAATCCATCATGCAATTTTACGTTACCTACGGTACGGACGTACGTTTCGAGATCAAGTTTTAGGATAGCGTAAGAATTAGAAAATTCTACTTTACCCGTACTTCTTTCTCATCGGCGCAGGATACTACAATTATGAATAATTGTATATTAAATTTTGAGATACTAGAATGCATCATCTCAACTCAGAGCGAGCTAAAGCATGACCAGTACCACGAAATTCAAAGTTTGAATGAAAGTCTGTGTCACCAGCCCCCTTCCACCCGCGTGTAGCCAAGATAAAATGCTGTGGTCATTTACTGGGATAAAATATGGTTATCAGTAATAATAAAAGGTGAAACTAATTAATTAGGGATAATTATCAATTACACCAAGTAGATTTCAGCATGTAAAAGCCCCATTCGAGGAAAATTAAGTAATACTAAGTAATTAAGGGTTTAGCAACGAATTGCCTCACCAACACACCGAATTTAGAAATAGCAGTCAAAGAGATATAGCTATTCCTTCTACTAAAAGGGGGATCTCAGTAAAAACACAGCACTTGAAAGGCAAACACAGACAGGTAAGAAAGAAAGAATGAAATGACGGCAATCCATCATGCAATTTTACGTTACCTACGGACGTACGTTTCGAGATCAAGTTTTAGGATAGCGTAAGAATTAGAAAATTCTACTTTACCCGTACTTCTTCTCTCATCGGCGCAGGATACTACAATTATGAATAATTGTATATTAAATTTTGAGATACTAGAATGCATCATCTCAACTCAGAGCGAGCTAAAGCATGACCAGTACCACGAAATTCAAAGTTTGAATGAAAGTTTGTGTCACCAGCCCCCTTCCACCCGCGTGTAGCCAAGATAAAATGCTGTGGTCATTTACTGGGATAAAATATGGTTATCAGTAATAATAAAAGGTGAAACTAATTAATTAGGGATAATTATCAATTACACCAAGTAGATTTCAGCATGTAAAAGCCCCATTCGAGGAAAATTTAAGTAATACTAAGTAATTAAGGGTTTAGCAACGAATTGCCTCACCAACACACCGAATTTAGAAATAGCAGTCAAAGAGATATAGCTATTCCTTCTACTAAAAGGGGGATCTCAGTAAAAACACAGCACTTGAAAGGCAAACACAGACAGGTAAGAAAGAAAGAATGAAATGACGGCAATCCATCATGCAATTTTACGTTACCTACGGACGTACGTTTCGAGATCAAGTTTTAGGATAGCGTAAGAATTAGAAAATTCTACTTTGTAGTGTATATATATATTTATTCATGTATATTCATATATGTATTCATGTATATTCATATATATATATATATATATATATATATATACATACGTATACACGTGTATACATATTCATATGTGTGGGTGGGTCTATCGCATATGCATGTCTCTCTCACTTTTTCTCTCGCCATATATATATATATACAGAGAGAGAGAGGGAGAGATACATCCATACACACATGCATACATACATACATACATACATACATACATACATACATACATACATACATACATACACATATATAGATTGTGACTTGATTTCTTGAATTACCTTCCTTTATGGGAACGGGTATTGGCCCATACCTAGCTTTATATAACCTATATTTTGGCGGTTCTTACCTTACGTGTTGTTGCCAGTTGTAGGTACTGCTTGTTTTGGTATTAATTTACTCATGCGCCTCTCAGATTCGGCAATTCCATGAAACGTATTAAGCTCCTTAATGATTGGAGTGACAGATTAGCACTTTTGTGCACAATATTTTGTCTTTTAGCGTCCAAGAACAAGAACAACAGTCGAAGAACAAATATAGTCTCAGTAATTTATTTAGGAAACGAGGAGTAATCTGGTTATCTACAATTAATCACTTTTTATAAGGGCTATATTTCATTGATGAGCCTTTCGGGAATGGAAAGGGCAAGCATGGTGTTATCATTTAACATAATATACTGTACAGGTGAAGCGACACAGAAGGAGCTTTACATGATCGATCGATCTGCGAGAAATAACAGACAAACAACTCTGAAATCGAAACTTACTGCCATAAACACTTTTATATATTATTGTACTTGTTACACTGTTATTTGAACAGGATGGAATGGTAAATCTTTGATCTAAGAATTGCTCAATAAATCTCACCTGAGGCTTAACAACATCAACAGCGACAACCAATTCGACAGCCGCAGGAATCCCGTATGCGTCGATGTTATAGCTACTCAAAGCCGTGTACATTAAATATAGTTTCATTATTCTCTTAAATGCAATTTACCTTAAGTTAGATGTGAAAATGCTGTATGTTTGAACGTAATAAATTTTCTATGAATTCACATAATTCCTTTGAGTCATTACGTATACAGATCTAATCATATATCAGCCTTTACTCATCTCCCATCACTTGCATATGCTGTTCTGGTTCCTGTCGTTTGATAGCTAAACGCGAGCCCTATTATTCACAGACGTTCCATTAGCGTTTAACACGTTTTTATGGTTATTTAGGACTGAACTGCATAATACGCCTTAGCCTCATCAACGACGTGATTCGACGGACACAGCTTTGATTTCATTTAGGTTTTTATCTTTAATTTGACTCAGTCCTTAAATCGACGGCCATGCTGCAGCTCCAACTTGAAGAATTTTAGTCGAATGTGTCGACACCAGTAATTATCTTTTTAAACGTGGTACTTACTTTAGCGGTTTCTTTTGCCGAACAACTAAATACATAGGAAAACATGCATACAACATTCTCTGGTTTTGCGAAAGAATATCGAAAAAATAGGTAACTGAAGTTGTCTTGCACTAAAAATCGCCTACTGTATATTATACTGAATGTAAACACACCATTACACTGCATGGTAAGAACCGCAAAAATATAGGTTATATAAAGCTAGGTATGTGCCAATACCCGTTCCCATAAAGGAAGGTAATTCAAGATACAATGGAATTGAATAAGATGATAGTCTCACTCCGTCATATGGTGTTTCTAAACTATGTATGTATATATTTCATCGGCCCTCCCCTCGTTATACGACGTAAGAAGGTTCGATAATTTCTTATCGATGATTTGTTTATGGTCATCAACTGTTTGCGTAAAGCTCACGCCCTCCATCTGATCGACATTACCTGTACAGGTACACCGTGTGCCACATGTCAGATAGCGAAATGATCGGAGACCAACGTGAAATAAAGTGCTTTGTTCAAGAACAAAACGCAACCCCCGATCTGGGAATCGAACCCACAATCTCGCAGTTGAGAGTGCAACACCATAACTACAGAATTCTCCCGTCGAAGACGACGAATGATCGTTCAGCTTTTTGCCGAACAATCTGCCCAAAGGAATTGGGATCAAAAGTTCGTGCAGCATATTAACTCACTCTCTCCATCAAATCGACATTGTCTACTGAACAGGTGAACGGTGTACCTTGCGTCAGGTATTGAAATAATCGTAGAGTGACGTGAGATGAAGTGGTTTACTCAAGAACATAACGCATCACCGGGTCTAGGAATTGCAACCGCCATTCGCGATCGTGAGTTCAACGCCCTAAACACTAGGCTATGCGCCCTCATTTATATATATATGATAATAATAATAATAATAATAATAATAATAATAATAATAATAATAATAATAATAGGGAGTAAATCCAAACTTACAGGGAACAATTAGATTTAGGATTAAATCTAATTTTACAGTATAAATATATATATTAATAATTTTAGAAATTTAAATAATTTGAATTTTATTTCTATGTTTTGGTTTATGTTTTTCACAGTTTGATTTTCCTAATAGTGGTTTTATCTCTAATTTTATATATATATATATATATATATATATATATATATATATATATATATATATATATATATATATATATATACATATATATATATATATATGAATATATATATATAGGTAGGCAGATAGATAGATAGGTAGATAGATTATGTATATAATATATATATATATATATATATATATATATAATATATATATATATATATATACATATATATATATATATAATATATATATATATATATATATATATATATATAATATATATATAATATATATATATATATATATATATATATATATATATATATATATATATTATATATATATATATTGTTGTATTTCGGAACGGTCATTTTGGTTTTTAACCAAATAAACACACGCACTATATATTAGGTTTTCATGAGTTTTCTAATTCATGTCCATTGCCCGGAAATCTTTCGTCACACATCTGTGACCTCTTCAGCGACACTTTCCGTCCTCATCAGTCGTCTTGCTCTGCTTAGTCCATTCTGTTCTCCTATTGATATATATATAGAATGTTTACATACATAAGGGAACAAGGTGTACGTTACGCCGCAATAATATATGTATCAAAAATATATATAAAAATACAAAATGGGACAAGAACGCAAAAAACACAGAGACGACGCAAAGAACGGACGGGTCATTCGAAGCCTCTAATCTTCAGTCAGGAACCGGATCGTCCTACTAAATTTCGGCTGATTAATCCTGATATCGCTCAGATCCGGCCAGCCCCAAGGAAAAACTAAGCTGCGAGCATTAGATTTCTTGGAAAAAGGATCGAATGTATACGAAACAAAGACAGAAAACCGGACGATGCCACACGAATATAAATACAAAAGACAAAAATAAAATTAAAAACAAGAATGGTAATAACGGGACAAAAATAGCGGGTGTCTTACGACTTTAGACAATTGAACTTATCTTAACGGGCGTATTTTCAAATAAATGCCTTTTCGGCAGACGAAGAGAGAAGCCGTGTTGTCACAGCAGCGGTCACCAGCGGAAAGGCCAGTTAACCAGCAGGTCACGTGAAAGTGGAGAAGAAGAGACAGAAAAAAAACAAGGGGCCAAAGGAATCGAAGAGAGAGAGGAGGGGGGAAGAAACAGAGCGCGCCAAAAGATTGACTTGGCAATAGAATCAATGGGGCAAAGTGAGAAAGACAAAGAAATGTGAGAGAGTGGGGGAAGAGGAGACAAAAAGAATCAGGGGCAAGAAAGGAGAAAGACAGAACAGATGTGTAGAGAAAGTGTATAGAAGTCGTACTATTGATGGAATGTTTACATACATAATGGAACAAGGTATATATATATATATATGTATGTATGTATGTATATACACGCGCGCAACTGAATCTCTTACCGACATTACCACACGACAGAAATTGAAATTATCGTAGATCATTTTAAGACGAAGTGATTTGCTCAACAAAACAACAACAAGCGCTGCCTGGTACTCGAAACCCCGATCTAGCGAGTGATTGAGCGCCCAACACCCTAACCACTAGGCCAAGCGTCTACACCCACATGCACGCATATATGTGAATAGAATAAAGAAATTAATATGTGTGTATGTATGCGCGCGTGTGTGTGTACATACTTTTCTACGTGACTGTTTTTGTCTTTGTGTCTACTGTTGAGTTTTTGCCTGTTTCTAAATGTCTGGATGTGGGAGTATTTTCCAAATCTTCTTATAATTTCTACGTTCTATATCTCTCTTATTAGATTAAAATAAACAACCCTCGAGGATTTATTTCAGCGTAATCTTCCTACTACATTTGTCTGGAAACATTCAACTTTCAAAAATATCCGACACTATCTTGATCTTGATATTGTTGTTCGATGGTAACATTCTCGTATATAAATATCCCGCAGGCGATAGCAACAGGATATTTTTCAAACAATTTTAATTGGTTGTATAACAGTTAATTGGTTGGTTCCAACAGTGTTGTTCTCCTCATTGGCAATGCGGTTATATACTAACAAATCATTTATTTCTTCTTTATTTTACTTAGTTTTTATTTTAAACGTCCCAGCATAAATTTATCGAAGGTCTTAGAGTAAATTATCATACGGTGGTATCGCCTAAGACCAAACATTTAGTGAAGAGGCCTAGCATTGATAATGCAAAAATAATACAACACCATTTGTGATAATCGTGTTTACGAATTACAGTGTTTCAATGAAGACAATTCATTGTTCTTTTCCTTGTTTCAGTCATAAGACTACGGCCATGCTGGGGCACCATCTTGAGGAATTCTAATCGAATGAATCAACTCCTGTACAGTTTTTTAAAGCCTACTACTTATTCTATCTGTCCTTTTTTGGCCGTGCTGTTATGTTACGGGGATATAAACGCACCAACATCGGTTGTCAATAGATGGTGTGGGACAAACACATACTGGAAGGCACATACACACGCACGTACATACAGACGTACAAACACAAGCACACACGTACACACAGACACATACAGACATATATATATATGAGGGACTTATTTCAGTCTCCGTCTACCAACTCCACTCACAAGGAATTGGTCGTCCTTTGGTTATAGTAGAAGACTAAGTGCCACGCAGTAGGACAGAACCCAGAACAATATGGTTTGGAAGCAAACTACTTACCACACAGCCACACCAGTGCCTATCATAATAAATATAAAGACAATAATTGATTCAGAGACGCTTGTTATCACGCCTTCCTCTAAATAGTAAAGTACCAGTAAACACACACACATACAACCACACACAAACAAACACACACATGCTTGTACTAACAGCTTGCTCAGCTTTACTACATCTTGAAGTTTCCTGGCAGCGGAGGAAGGGCTCGTCTCCGAAACCAATGTGTTCTTGCTACCAGCACATTAAACTTGAAATCATAACGAGTTTTGATATGTAATTTATTCCAAGTGCGCTGAGCGTCACTTTCTTTCTTTTCTCCATTCACTCGTACACACGTACACACGTACACACGTACACACACACACACACACACACATACACACACACACACACACACTCACACACACGTACATTTTTCTCTCTCACCGTTTTTTTTTAATTCCCTCTCCATTTTTCCCCTCTAAGTCTTTTCTGTCGAAGAGCGTAGACTCGAAACGTAAAGGACTTCTCCATTTTTCCCGAGCGTCAAACTAACACACCTGTTTATTTTTCCCACACATGCCTTCGTCTTTAGTTTTTCTGTAAATTTGAACTATATATATATATATATTATATATATATATATATATGTATGTATATATGTATATATATATAGGTGTGTGTGAATTTGTGTTTATGTTCCTTAACGCTCACGAACACACAAACACCTACTAAGATAGGAAGAGAGAAAGAGAGAGAGAGATGGGGAACAGGAGAGAGGAAGAAAGAAGAACAGGGTGACAGATAGCCAGTCAATTAGATATATTGCTAATTAGATAGATAGATAGATAGATAGATAGATAGATAGATAGATAGATAGATAGATAGATAGATAGATAGATAGATATGTAGGCAGCCGGTATAGATGATTTTCATTTATAACAGAGCGTATATAACCAAAAACAAGCGATAATAATCGTCTGTTTTGTTTTTTTTTAATATTTTAAACTTTTAAGACGCCGTTAAATGATGTTTAATCTAATAATGTTGCATTAAAGATAATGCCACTGAATAAGTTGAAAGTTATAATTAAGGTATCGTTACTGTGAAAATGTAATTATAATTATAAAGGTGAAGAAATATAACTGGAAACTGACCTGTTATCACTATGGCTTACAATATCATCGTGTGCGGATGTCCTTGTGTCAATGTCTATACTAACACACATATGTATATATGCGTGTGTGTGTTGTTATGTATGTATATATATATATATACGTGTGCATGTATATATACATAAATAGACAGTTATATATATGCACACACACGTGTGTTTGTGTATATATATATATATATACACACATACACATACATATATATATATATATATATATAATATATATATATATATATATAAAGATATTTATATCTATTATATGTATATATACCTATACACATATAGATAGAGATAGAGAAAGTGAGTTATAATTGACCGTGTGTGTGTGTATGTGTGTGTGTGTGTCCGTGTGTGTGTGTAATACTGCGTAAACAATTTCGGGGAAAGGAAATTGCCAGAATTAATAAAGCTAAAAAGCCATACAATATGTTTTACTCTTCTCTAAAGCCCGTGTTCGATTCTCACGTCAGGTAACTTCGTCTTACATCCATTTGAATTCGATAAGTAATATACCAATTGTTAATCTCATCGCTTCCTATCTCAGAATCGATGACGTCATGCTACGACAATTGTCGCATGTGAAAGACCGACGGTGTTCTTTTTTGGCAGAATTGAATGACAATTAACCCTTTTCCTCTCCAAATTATTTTCATAATTTTCTCCTTCAACGTCCATGTTTGTTTTCAAGCTTTTAGTTAATCTTTGTTTTATATTTTCTGAGTAAAATAAAATTTACGATTTATAAGCCCCAAGTTACTCTGTTGGTTGAGATAATCGGCGAATGTGTATCATAAACGACGCATAGACGTCAGAGCAATATTTCTTGCGTATCACGTACGATACACGTGAGAGGCAAAGATGTTAGCAACCGTTTAGCAGCTTCTTTCTGTATATCAGATGTTCCCAACCATTCCTTTGTCTATGGACCGCTTTGCTTCCTGTTTTATTCCACTGGATCTTCATAACCAATCAATGTGTACAAAATATTCTACTGTGACTCTATAGCCTATATAATAATCTGCTTGTTCGTTCGCCCGTTATACTTTTGTTGGAAAAAGTGGAGATGGAGTGAGTGAGTGGTGATGCAAAAGTGTGTGTGGGGGGTTGTGTGGGTGAGGAGGGGGGTTGTGTGGGTGAGGAGGGGGGAGGGATAGAGGGAGAGGAGAAAGAGAGGGGAGGGATAGAAGGAGAGGAGAGAGAGGAGAGGGATAGAGGGAGAGGAGAGATAGGGGAGAGGGTGAGGGGAGAGAAAGAGATGAGGAGTGTGAATAAAGAAGATGTGAGGATGGAGAGAAAGAGGTATTATTAGACCAAATGCGTCACGTGGTTGATTGAAGAGAGAGGCGAAGAGCGAGGGAAAAGATAGTGAGAGAAGAGAGACAGAGAGAGAGAGAGGGAAGTGTTGATGACGTGCTGTAAGGTGGGCAGAAAAATGTGAAGAGAAAGAGATATGTTTAGGATACGATATTTAGCAGAGGGTAAAGTTCTGGTTGCAAGGTTAAACAAAGGCAGATAAAAACAGGACAGAGGAGGCAGTTAGATTAAGCGAGAGAGAGACAGTTAGTGAAAGTGAGATTTGAAGGGAAAGAGAGAAACGTTAAAGAAATGTTAAAGACGTGAAGACAGGAATTACATGATTAAAAAGTTCGTTGAAGAGGTCGAGAGAAAGAGAGAAATATAAAGTGCTTAGCGGAGAGAAATTTTGAAATATATTATTGTGACTGGGAGTGAAAAACGTAGGAAAATTAAAACAAAGATACGTATCGTCCTTTCTCCCTGCAGTAGCTTCTCTTAACCTTTGTTTGTTTTGTGGTATTTCCACGGATCTCACTAGTTAAATATTGTTAGGAAGTGTGTAAAAAAATTTAATATTTTGAGTATTGTAGAAATATAAGTAATGTATTTCTCGTAAATTTAACCAAGAAAGCATCATATGGACCCCCTTTGGGAACCACTACTATACTACGAAGACAATTCGAAGCAACTCAAAGACGGACCAATGTGTCGAACGCACGGAACGAAAATAAAGCTGAAAAGAGACATCTAGTCAAACTCTATTTCTTTGATGCAATTCTGAATTTCTTCAATAAATATGGTACAGGCGGGACTGGCGGTAAGAAGCTTGTTTCCCGAACACATGGTTCTGTGTTCAGTCCTACTGCGTGGCACCTTCGGCAAGTGTTTTCTACTATAGCCTCGGGCTGACCAAAGACCTGTGAGTGGATTTGGTAGACGGAAACTGAAAGAAGACCGTTACATATATATTATATATGTGTGTGTGTGTGTGTGTGTGTGTGTGTGTGTGTGTGTGTGTGTGTGTGTGTATGTGTGTGTGTGTGTGTGTGTGTGTTGTGTGTGTGTGTGTGTGAGTAAGTGAGAGAGAAAGTGTCCTCTTCTGTTTCTAATTATTCAAAGGCTTCCTCTGTGGCAGATGTCGGTTTCTAACAAAGAATCACAGCTCCATAGTTGATATGAAAGAAAGAAGTACAATGCTACATTTTTAGTCCTGAGAAAATCCGTGAATACTTTTACTGATCCACTTCCTATAATTGTAATGTGTGAGCTAAGTCGGATAATTTCTCTTTCTGAAAATCCGATCTTATCCAGATTGTCAGGCATTTACTCAGAAATCCAAGTGCTCCAGTTCTCGTTAATATAAATGTGAACTTATAATCTGTATATAGAAGATTATTTCGTAACAATCTCCTGTTCATAGCGATATTATTATCTTCTAAGTATGTATATATATATATATTATATATATATGTATTAATGTATGCATGCATGAATGTATGTATGCATGCATGGATGCGTGTGTGTGTGGGGGGGTGTATATCAGTGTATTTCAACGGATTTACATCGCAGCAGCTCTACCAAAAGGCAAGATGGTAGCACTAGTAGCTTATGCATTACAGCGAGAATAGATAGCAAATACTTCATTGTGTGTGTGCAATTTGAAATAATCTCAGATTGGTTAATTATTGGGACGGTTCGGATGAGACTTTCCATCAAATTAACAATGTTTTAAACCATTTCCGAACATGTGACTCTGTCCAAAGTTCATTTTCTTTCACTAGATTTGCTACGTTTGCTGTTTTCGTAAAAGCTTGCTTTTTGTTTTTCCTTTTTTTCTTTCATTTTTTTTATTTTTTTTTTCTTCGTTTTTGCTTTCGCTACATATGAGTAACAAATTGGTCTCTTAGGGATGATAAATGATATATTTGATAATCGTAATTCTAAGTGCACTCTGAGAAAGTACGCAGTAGTTGGAGCTGGGACAACAATTGCTATACATCTTAATATACGCCGTGGAGGCGCAATGGCCCAGTGGTTAGGGCAGCGGACTCGCGGTCGGAGGATCGCGGTTTCGATTCCCAGACTGGGCATTGTGAGTGTTTATTGAGCGAAAACACCTAAAAGCTCCACGAGGCTCCGGCAGGGGGGT
>NC_043018.1:2084567-2090221 GCF_006345805.1 Octopus sinensis | reverse complement strand
AACTATATCCACGTAGCAAACCAACACTACGTAAAAAAAATTTATAATGAATGGATTCTTTAAAACACTACCATGAAAAACCATATATATACATTTATGAGCTTTAGCTCACCCTAGCAGCTCTAACAACAACCTAACAGCAACCCAAACCTATTCCCGATGCCTACCTCACTACCACACTAATCAATTCCCAATTCCAAGCAACGCTAGTCCACCACCCGGTTACAATTCCCTCCAACTCCACCCATTAATTCACAATTTCAACGACATAATTTAATTTCACTTCATAATTTGACACTGAATTGTAAGTATGTATTTTATTTACCTTATGTCATATTGTTATTTTTGATATTCTGGTTAATTACGATGTATTTAATGTTGTTTTCATAGGAGTGTTTATGTATATGAGATTGTGTGCGAGTTTTTAGTTGTATAATTTATTTATCTGTATGGGTGTGGGTGTGTAAATATTGTTGTATATATATGAGTTTAGTGAGTATGTATATGCGTATATGTGAGGGAGTATATGTATCTGTTGTGTTGTGTGTTTTTTTGTGTGTGTGTTTGTGTGTGAATGTTATATGGGTTTGTTATTTAGGTTTTGGGATGTATGAGTAATTTGTCTGTGTGGGAGGGAGTGGGTTTTGGTGTATATGGGGTTTATAAGTTAGTTTAGGTATGTGTATAAGTCGTGGGTCTGTGGTTTACGTGTGTGTTTGTGTGTGAATGTTTAGGTTAGGGGGATTACTATATAGGTTTGTTATAGAGTTTAGCAAAGGAGATTTATCGTATATTTTTTTAAGAGTTTTTGGTTTATCATGGTTTTTTTTAGGAATTCGTAGTAATTTGTCTATTTTCGATGTTGGTTGTTTTATTATATTTTTTCATTCATAATTTTTGAGTGGAGTTCTTTTTGCCACGTGAATTTTATTTTTAATTCCATTTATTATTCAATTTCTCCATTCATTAATTTAGAGATGTGTCGTTTCCAGAGCGGTTATACTTTTATATATATGTTAAGTTCCTTGGTAAAGTAATTTTGTTTGTGTATATGTTTGAGGCTTATATGTACTTCTGGGTGTGTGTGAGTGGGGTGGGAGTTTGTATTTGTTATGGGTGTGTGGTTTACGAGTGGTTTTGTGTGTGAATGTATAGGTTAAAGGAATTGCTATATAAGTATGTTTTAGTGTTTAGTAAAGGAGGTTTTATCATTTCTGTTTTGTGAGTTTTAGCTTACCATGGTAGTTTTATAAAAGAATCCATTCATAATTTTTGTGTTTATTTGTCTGTGTGGGGTTGAGTGGGTTTTTGGAGTATATGTTGAGGTTTATATGTATGTATTGGTATGTGTAAGTGGTGTGGGTATTTGTATATGTCGTGGGTGTGTGGTTTACGTGTGTGTATTTGTGTGTGAATGTTTAGGTTAGGGGATTGCTATATAGGTTTGTTATAGAGTTTAGTAAAGGAGATTTTATCATTATATTTTTTATGAGTTTTGGTTATCATGGTAGGTTTCATAAGGAATTTGTACTAATTGTGGTCTATTTGCGATGTCTGTTGTTTTTTGCATTGTTTCATTCATAATTTTTAAGTAGTGTTCGTTTTACCAAGTGAATTAATTTTTAATTCCATTTATTCCATTTCTCCGTTCATAGTTTTTGAGTGATGTCCGTTTTCTAGAGCGTGAATGTGGGTTGTATGTGTGTGTGTATGGGAGTATGAATAAGTATTGTGTTGAAGTATTTAGCTATTTTATTTTTTATAGTTGCCTAGACATTTTGATGTGTTGTATAGGATATATATAGGGGTGTGATTTAGTGTATGTAGTTAGATATGGTTATTATAATTACGTATATGCGTATGGGTGTATATATAGTTTATTATTATATTATTATTATATTTTTTTGTTTGGTTTTTTATTTTATATTTTATATTTTATATTTTTATTTTATATTTTATATTTAATTGTTGATAGGTTTTTTTTAGTTTATATATTGTTTTAATATTGTTTATATATGGATTATAGATAGGTTATATATGGATTTATAACTTATATTTTTTTCATTCATACTTAATTATTTTAAAATTATTATTTTTATATTTTAAAATATTGATTTTTTAGATTGGAGTCCACCTGAAGATTGTCGATCAAGACAAGAAACGATTGTAGTGGCGGTTTTTTTGACTATTTTATTAAAATTTTATGTATTGGTTAAGTCTTTCCTTGTTTGTTTTGCAAAATAGTGGTTTTGTCTCGAATAATATTTTATAATATTTTTACTATAAAATCGATTTAATCCTAAATCTGATTTTTTCCCTGTAAATTTGGATTTATTCCCTAATATTTATTATATATATAATATATATATATATAATATATATAATATTATATATATATATCTAATATAATATGATATATATATTATATATATATAGATATATACAGATAGATATATATGCGCGCAACCCATGCATACATTCAAATAAATATATTTATATATATATATATATATATATATATATACATATATATATATATATTATATATATATAATATATATATATTATATATATTATATACTTATAAGATAAGGATTATCAAAAATGATTATATAAAAGGGCGGTGCTCCAGCATGGCCGCAGTCCGATGACCGAACCAAATAAAATATTATCAGAGGCCTAGGACAAGAAACTGTCCGTAGAGGTAAAATTATTTTTATTTAAATATCTAATTATAAAAATATAATCATCATGAAGAGCCACAAGAAATAACCAGCACCTGCGCTAGAAATAGGTGTCGAATCCCTACAATCCACTCTAAAATGCGTTCTCTATATTCAACCACAGGCAGAAACGTTAGCACGCCGGGCGAAATGCGTGGTTGTATTTCGTCTGCCGTTACGTCCTGAGTTCAAATCCCGCCGAGGTCGACTTTGCCTTTCATCCTTTCGGGGTCGATAACTTAAGTACCAGTTACGCACTGGGTCGATGTAATCGACTTAATCCCTTTGTCTGTCCTTGTTTTTCCCCTCTGTGTTTAGCCCCTTGTGGGTAGTAAAGAAATATATATTCAACCACAGCTCAAACGCGAGGGAATGAGCAAGAAAATATAAACAACTTTGGATAATATATATCTCGAGATTTATACTACCATATATATATATATAATATGTATATATATATATATATATATATATATATATATATATATATATATACATACTCTTCAACTCGTTTCAGCCATAGGGATGCGGTCATGCTGGAGTACCACCGTGGTCCTTCCTCAGTCTGGGGTGTTTGCACATCACCGTTCCTGTACCTGCCTCTGTCCCAGCTGTTATACACCCCATTTGGTCTATAAGTGAAATTGTTTCCGCTGCTCCACGTCTGCACTTCATGTCGGGCTGTTGGTTCATCAAGGATTGTAGAGAGGTGGGTGTCTAGTTCAGTTTTGAAGACATCTACTTCCACCTTATGCAGATTTCATGGCAGATTTGTGGTTGTACACTGAAGAAGTGTGGGCCTTTGATCCCTAGATTATTGCAGTTCTTGGTCCTGAATTTTAGATGGAGTGGATAGTACATTTGGTACAATACAATGGCGGCCACTTCTGGTATTTTTATGATACTCAATGCCGTGTAGATGTATTTATGCATGTATGTATATATGTATGTATATAAATAAATATGTATATATATATATGTGTGTGTGTGTGTGTATGTATGTATAAGTAACTCGCAAAAAAATACACACAATTGTATATGTCTATAAGTATGTGTGTGTGCATACATTTATATATATAGATATATACATATATATTAGATATATTAGATACATATACATATTATTATATATACATATATATATATATATATACATATATATATTATAAATATTATATATATGATAAATATATATATATCTATATATATATATATATATATATATATATATAATATATATATATATTATATATAACATATATATAATATATATACATAAATATAGGCGCTCAACAATCGCGCAAACAAGACAGAATAAACTAATAAACAGCTCAATATTTTTAAATATTTTAATTATTAATTTATTAATTTAGCCACTTCCCAGGAATGGAGTTAAGACAGCGTGTGTCTGATATTCTACCATTATTTGAATAGACAAACGTATTTCACATACGGTCACACACATACACTCACACACTCACACACACGTACGTACGCGCACATACCTACGCACGCGCACATACACAGATACATACGTATATTCATAGATACATACATGTATACATAGAGAAAGACATCCAAATATACATACTTCTACGCAAAGATGATGCAGTTGTAAATTCCAAACTAATGAATTGTATCGGAAACTTACTGTTTTCTTTTAAAATATTCACGAAACTTCTTAATAACTGTATCAAAAACTAATTAACAAACTATAATTAAGAAACTGTAATTGTTTATTCTCTTATGTCCAATTCAATTCGAGGAATTTTGTCGCTTTCACAAGAAAAATTTCATTAAAAGTATTTCATTCATTTTTTTATACTCTTTCCCATATTAAAATATTTAAAACTCATTATGATAATAGGAACAAATTTAAAACTGTAAGGGTTTCCTTTAAAATATCTATTAACCGTTGGACATGCTAATGAAACATTCATTTGAATAATTAATTTTATTGATTTTTTCCATTTTTCTCGACTATTTTATTATTTTTATTTTAGATATTTTAACCTTGCTTTCTATTACTAACCAGTACAAAATAATACTCAACCAAATTCATTATAATAGATAAGGTTTTATCCTATAGAGTGTGTATTAAACTGCTGGTCGGATGTACGATCATGCCCGACAACCAGAAGGAAATAAATTGTATTTTAATAAGCCGTTTTCTTGTGTTTCTTTCATGTTTAATACATGCTAAGACTTAGTTGTTGACGCCATAAGCGCTAATTCAGTTTACAGACTAGTGAGAAAAAATTAAATTCATAGATACTTGCAGATCACCTCCGGAACTTAAATAAAATTTAAATTTAAACATACTGAATCTGCACGTTTATGTATTATATAAAATTTCTCTCGGTTTATATAATACCAGCGAGATGAATATTAAAATAAATTTATTCCAGGAAACCAAGCTAATTACCAAAGCTTTATATAATTGGTAAATTTAACAAACTAATTTCAACATTCGCAAGTAAGCGTGCATATTTCTCCCTATTTTAAAGAAATATATTTTTATTTTCCAGGTGAGAAGTAATGGTGTATGGTTAATTTCGTTTAACAACGGATGTAGGGTTTACATTTTTCCAATATCATGGTTGTTATTTATTATGTTTGGTAGAAATTCTCTGTAGAAAATTTAAAACCCAAAATATATTTTTTTCCACTGAAATATAGGTTGAAATTTATTGGCTCATCAATCATAAAATAACAGTTTCTTTTATATTTAATCTAGTTTTTCATTAATTTCCATTTAAACTTGTCTGCGTCGATGATTGATTTGTGATACTGTATTTTCGTTTTAAATTCTAAATGTCATCTGTATAAATAAAAGGAAAAGAAATGATGAAATTCTTTATATGTGACCTCCGGAGATAATGTGATAATACAGGAAATGTAGAACAGATGCAAGGTCAATGTGCGTGAAGG
>NC_043018.1:2059567-2079567 GCF_006345805.1 Octopus sinensis | reverse complement strand
TAGTACTGCTGCTGCTGCTGCAACTACCACTGCTATTACAACTACAACTACTACTGCTGCTGCTGCTACTACTACGACGATTACTACCACTACTACCACCACCACCACTACGACTACTACTACTACTACTACTGCCAATAATAATAATAATAATAATAATAATAATAATGCAAAACCAAGCAATTTTCTGTTCCCAACCGACGTTTCTAAAAGTACGATGCCCCCCAACACACACACACGTGCTCCCAGCACACACCCACGCACATCTTCATGCACGCGCATACGTAGAATGACATATATGCACACGCGAGTGAGAGCACACACACACATGCATACAAACATACATATCTGGCGCCGGCAAAAGAAAAAAAAAGAAATGTAATTAGAATGGTTGCGAAGAAAGTTATCAGCGAATCTTCTTAATGTCTTTTTTTTTGTTCTCGTTTTGTTTTTGTTTTTGTTTTTCTTCTTCTTTTTACCTGATGTTAGTGAACTGATGCAACGTAGAAATAAGAAACCTATCTAAATATATAAAACGAAATATCTGTTGTGAAAAGAACTCGTGACCATTGAATTGGTAGATCGATATCTTACCTACTATCTAATAATAATCACTCTGTTATCTTGCCTCTTGCTGTCACAGTTTGCAATTTATTTTTATTTTGCTCCAATTGTTCTCTAATTTGTTGTGCAGATGCAGTTTATATGTTTAGAAATGAAATTCATTTTTGCAATAAATTAATAAATAAAAGCTAATTTGGGAAATTTGGGTAAGTTTTAGCCAATCGAAATCGACAGACATATTGGTGCCTATCCCCATGGTAACATGCTAAGATATAGTCTGCTTAAACCGCCAACTACGTGTATTGTCTTTACCTGTCATTTTCCTTGATAAATTCCTATTCTCTGAACGTTCGTATGGCCTCGTTTTGTCATTTTCCTTCTTTTCACTCTTATGTTTTTTGTTTTTTGTTTTTTGTTTTTTGTTTTTTTTTGTTTTTTTGCTTTTGTTCTGAGAAACGCTTATTTTCTTTTGCTCTTCTCTCAACGCACTTTTGTCGTTTTCACTTCTGTTTTCGTTTATTCTTTTTTCCTTCCTAAGAAGCGAACGGATATTTTGGGTTTTTGTCTTGTCACTACCTCATTTACAAAATGTCGAATCATGTGTTTTCCTGGACGTTTTGAACCTAAATAATTCTATGATCGCAGCCAAATCCTTTACCCTTTCGAATACGATGTAGGAATTGAAAACCGAGGACGTCACGGCTACTTGCTTGCAACAGAAGAGTGTTCTCCACAAAAGGAAATTATGTACAAAAAAACTCGGTATGAACAAGACGCTTCACGGGAAAACTTACTGGCTGTGCTTCCGAAAAGGATGCAACGAGTGTGTGTCCCTTATAAAAGATACATTGTTGAAAAGGGGCACCCTTCCTCTTGGGACTCTACTTCTTTTTTTCCCCCTTTTACACATGGCTCAAGGAATTGACTTTCGGTTTTCTACTGAAGAACTGAAGATGAGCGATTGGACAGTTGTTGATTATAACAGATATGTTCTGAGGTCGTGCGGAGGATGTGCCTCACAACGCAAGCGATTCTGAGAAGATTACTGAGATAATCTAAGTCTCTTCTCATGACCTAAATACAACCGACGAAGGGTGGTTGCTGCCTAAGTAAAAGTATTTTCAAGGATACATATGTGGGGCAGGAAATACGAGGATTGGAATTTGGTTGAGAAGGAAGTCCAAGAATGTATCTCAAACTTTCGTTTTTGAATTTTCACTACGAAAAAACGAAAAATATATTGTTTACATGAACTGAACTACAGAATTTTTCTTTGGAGGGGGGGGTAATTTGACGTAAAATTTGTATATTTGTAAATTTTCGCAAAGCCAAAAATGGATTGAGTATTTTCTTTTTTATATTGTTTACATGGCTGTTCCAACATTTCGCACGACTTTAGTCAATATAACTTGGTAAAACTTTAATAAAATTTCTTACAAGTTTGCTTCGTAATGTTGTCATAGACAGCTATCACGCACAAAATTACAATATCTAAATCCTGTTCTCTCATTGACAAAAACAATTATCAAACTTTCAACCTCCATAACATGTTTTAAAAACTTTTTCTGGAACAATTGACCAACAAAATCGTAATCAGCTTGAAAATTACATGTATATACCAAATTTGAAAATCGTCACTAAATTTCACAATTTCAACACTTCCAAAACCGTGGCAGCAACGGGAAAGCCCCTCACACTGCTTCCTGCTAGAGTTTTGCATAACGTCAAGCAGGGAAATTAGAATTTTTAAAAGGCATATAATGCGAATCGCATTGTTTTCAAATGTATTATGCACCTATAGCATTTGTGTGAGGAATCGATTGATTGATTAACAAAATTATCTGCTTCTGTGACAAAGCTATACCATTTGAATTTCAGGTACAATCCAACCGATGGTATTCTATGTAGTTTCCATTATAATGCATTGGCCCAGCCGGGGCTGCATGGAATAACAATTACCCAAGATTAGACACCGTGGGACTTAAGCCTGCATGTCGTGGTTCTCAGAGAATGATTTAACTATTCGGCCATATTGTTCGTATGACAAATGATAGATATACATAAGAGAATCAATAGGCATGATAACTTAAAGACTGACTGACGTCAGATCAAAATCAAAATGACAAGAGAGAAACCTAAGATGGAGTCTTCGAAAATATGATATTAGGAATAATTAGAGCAAAAAAAAATTGCATTTTCTACATTTTACATTAATCAATCAATGAAGGAAATGCAATACCTGTCCGCCTTGCGGGCTCCTGTCTCAGATTCGTCCGATTAATGCAGTTGTTGTCCGTTTGCCTAAACATCTGCACGAAACAAAAAAAAAAAAACGAATGTCCGATTACATTACCGTCTGAAAACCTCTTTCAGTATATTTTCCAAACAACATGTTCGTCAGGTATTTTTGTTGCACGCATCAAGCGATTAGATGGAGAATGCTTTAAGTGATAAAAAAAAGCATCATCCGATTCAAAACTGTGTAACATTTACTTTCATAGATACAAATTACATCGATTTCTTTCGACGGAAGCTATGTCTGAGTTAAGTTCTCCGGTTTGTATTTTCGCATAAATAACATTTTCACGGTTAATCCGATAATTTTGGAGGAATATATATTCTACTAAACACTGTAAATGATTGATGGATATCAAGTAATATCATTCTAGTTTTCTTTTCTGTTATCTGTTATAATATGCTACAACAGTTCCTTGTTTTACATGTTTGGTCCGGAAGCAGAAAGTGCCGAACTTTTGCTTGGGTTTTGTCGCATGTGATTTTATATTGATGAGAATGTTTTGGTAATATATATTCTAATAGTGTTTTGGTGCGATGAATGTTTTGGTTCGTGTGTTTTGTTAATTACATATTCATGCATTCAGTAAGTTCTCTTATGGAATAACGCATATACAGGCGCAGGCGTAGCTGTGTGGTAAGAAGTATGCATCCCAAGCACATGATTCTGGGATCAATCCTACTTTGTAACATTTTGAGCAAGTCTCTTGTACTTTAGTCTCGAACAGACCAAAGCTTAGTCAGTGGATTTGGCGAACGGTAACTGAAAGAAGACCGTCGTATATACATACGTCTGTGTGTGTATCCGTGTGCGCGTACGTGTGCGTTTGTGGGCATATGTGTATGTCGTTTCCTACAACCACTGCTTGACAACCAGTTTAGGTGTGTTTAGGTACCTGTAACCTAGCGATTCGTTAAAAGCGACCGATAGAAGAAGTACCAGGTTTTGAAAATAACACACAAGAGTCGACTCATTCGACTAAACTACTTCAAGGTGATGCGGCATACTGACTGGAATAACTAAATGATTAACGATATGTGGCACCTTTTGGGGTGAAATCACATTGTATTCTTCCACAGATTGCTCTATCAACGTCCTCGAACATCCCTTATTTAACGTTTGAATGCACACAAGGCTCGTCATAACTAGGCATTTGTTAGAGGCTTTTTTTCCTGTATACTCAGCCTCTGTACGCCTTGTTGTACATTAGTAATAAAGTTTTTAGTGGCGTAGTCGGAAATTTTCCTAGAATTACGTTCAATGTAGAATCTGAGCATGGAATATTTTTGAAATGTTCGTATGTGTCAGCCTATTATTTCGTGTGACCCACAATGATCATCGAAGTTATGATTAAATGTGAGTTGTCATACGGTCCTTAAAGATAAGCGATGCAAAATTTGACCCGGGGAAAAACATGGTGCAACATGATCCAGGAAGGAATGGTAAGGAAATAGTAACGATCCTTACTGACATTTATTAGAAAATATTGACGGGCAAGGGTGCGGAGAACTACAGGAGGATCAGTT
Organism: Octopus sinensis; assembly: GCF_006345805.1. Taxonomy (NCBI): domain Eukaryota; kingdom Metazoa; phylum Mollusca; class Cephalopoda; order Octopoda; family Octopodidae; genus Octopus; species Octopus sinensis. The sequence goes on along the minus strand of NC_043018.1, from coordinate 2,075,181 downwards.
AATTATGGTGTTATTTAACATATTTTCCATTCAGATTTACACACTTATTGCAGTGGTCACTCAGTTTTTCTAAACCCTGTAAAAGAAGTTTGGGCCTCGGACGTTTGGGCCTCCAACCAGGCCTTTCGCGACATCCTTACAGCTAGGAACCTCTCATACATATATATATATGTGTATATATATATATATATATATATATATATATATATATTATATATATATATATATATATATTGATAGATAGATACATACATACATACATACATACATATATATATATTATATATATATATATATATATATATATATACGGTGGTTACATTTTGTGAACATGTGTGTGTGTGCGTGTGTGTGTGTGTTGTGTGTGTGTGTGTGTGTGTGTGTGTGTGTGTGTGTGTGTGTGTGTGTGGTGTGTGTGTGTGTGTGTGTGTGTGTGTGGTGTGTGTGTGTGTGTACTCCTGGCTTTGAGTAAAAGAAAATACAGGAGTATCAGGTTATGGCTTTATTCAACATATTCCCCTCTCAAATTCATAAACTTATTGCAAATTTCCTAAAACCTGTAAAAGAACTCGGAAGTTTGGGCCTCCAACCACATCTTTCAAGATACTTTTAAAGCCAGCAACTTTTCAGCACTCTTCCATAGATTATATAAAAGAAAGAAACTCCAAGACAGTCGAGTTATCAATATGCTTAAAAGAATATCTGCTCCATACTTATGCGTACATACACTCTTGCACACACACATACACACACACCCACACACACACTGACACATACACACATGCACTCGTAGATTGCATTACATGAATACGGGCTTCTTTCAGTTTCCGTCTGCCAAATCCACTCACAAGGGTTTGGTCGGCCCGAGACTATAGTAGAAGACACTTAGCCAAGGTACCACGCAGTAGAACTGAACCCGGAACCATGAGGTTCGTAAGGAAGCTACTTACCACACAGCCACTCATTTTTAGTAGTGTAGGCTCTTCGAAGCTGCAATTTTGATTTCATCAATGTTTTTATTATTTTGTTGATAGTAATTTTTTGTTGTTGTTGCCATTGTTGCTGTTGCTGTATCTACAACTGCTATTCACGTTGAATACTCTTCAGAATCAGAATCATCTGAAATCGTGCGAGTAGTTATCTGTTTGTGAGACCATTGAAATGAATGCAAATAAGAGCTACGTGTGAGTAACTGTAGAAGAGATACAAATTAACGCCAAGCTCACGTTCCCTCTATGGCTTAAAGCTTAAAGCTACAATATCCTACGACAAAGCTGTTAGAAATGCTTACAACATAAGTACGGGACATAGATACGTTTGATCAGGATGGGTTTACGTATTTACGATGATCGGTTGTCGACAAGACAAGGAGGAAGAATAGTATTGCGGATCTAACTCCCCTATACACAAAGGTATATTTTACAGATTCCTCGGTTTTATCAAGAACATTGCAAATGTGAGTAATGCGAGTTAAAAATTTACGTCAATCTCAGCTTAATTTTATGGCTTTAAGCTTTAATATGATATGAAATCAGTAGAACTGCTTACAACGTACGTAGAGGACATTGATACGGAATTTGATCAAGATGGGTTTGTGTATTTAGTAGTAGTCAAACGAGAAACGGTTGTCAACTAAGCAGTGAATAAAAATAACAATGGCGAATATACATCTGCTATCGATAAAGATATACAGAATTATAAAATCTACAGAATTGTCGAATACATTTGTACTGCGAGAATATCTACAGTGATAGGAGCAAATTTGGAATATATATATATATATATATATATAATATATATATATATATATATATATATATATATATATATATATATATATATATATATATATATATATACATATATATATATACATATATATATATATATACATATATATATATATATATATATATATATATATATATATATATATATATATATATATATGATTGGATTGTTTCTGTTTCTGTCTATGAAATGCTCTCACAAGTCTTTGATCAGCCCGAGGCTATAGTAAGAGACATCTGCCTAAGATTTCACGCAGTGGGACTGAACCCGGAGCCATGTGCTTCGGAAGTAAGCTTCTTACCACACAGCCATGCCTGCGCCTATACACAGCCATGCCTGCGCCTATACACAGCCACACACACACACACACACACACACATATATATATATCAAAGCTCCCGCACATAGATATAGCTTCATACATACTGGCATACACATGTCTGAGTGCGTTCGTGTACACACACACACGTTCGTTATTGTAAAAAAAAAAGATTAACTTTCACAATACTCCCTTTGACAGTCTAATGATCATTACAATGTTTGATATCAAACAACATATCAACAAAACAACCGACCCCACAAAGATAAAATCAAAGATATTACTTACAAAACAACACATGAACAAGCAATATGTTGGTTTATCATTGCAACGCGTCAATTTGCTTTGACTTATCAGAAGGCGTTGCTCGCGCTTCAATATCCGTTGTAAACAGTGAAAATATAATGAATGAAAGCAATCTAAAGAACATACGAATATCAAAAACATCGCCATTATACATACATAATAAATCATGTGTTTACCGTGCCAAAATGGAGCGTCTCGTTTGTCGCTTTATGTGATAGGTATGTCAATCAATTCTTCTTTATTTCGCAGCTTTGTTCTTCAAAAATGAAAATTTGATAGAAAAATTTAGAAATTCAGATCTAGTTACACTGTATGAAATTCACACTCGATACTGCGTTGTTCTCCACCTGAATACCAGAGAGAGAGAGACAGACAGACAGACAGACAGACAGACAGACAGGCAGGCAAGCAGGCAGACAGACAGGCTGGCAGGCTGGCAGGCAGAGTCTAACTTACTTAACTCTACTGCCCGTCCAACTATGACCGATCGCAATATCCTAGTAATATCCTAGCTGCGGATATTTCTCAGAAGGAAGCGAATAACAGATTCACAATTGTGATTCAGGACTTCAGCAAATTATATTTCTTATATATGTGCCTGTGTTTGTACCTGTGGCCATGTATGTGCTGTATGTGTGTGTGTGTGTGTGAATGCATATAGATGACGTGTATATAAGTCTTCTTCTTTTCCTTCTACTTTTTCTTTGTCGTCTTCTTCTCCTTCTTCGTATGTTTCTTTATATCTTTCGTCTTCTACTTCTTTTTCTTCTTCTTCTTCTTCCTCTCTTTCTTCTCTTCTTCTCTTCTTTTTCTTCTTTTCTTCTTCTCTTCTTCTTCACTCTTCTTCTTCTCTTCTTCTTCTTCTTCTTCTTCTTTTCTTTTCTTCTTCTTCTTCTTCTTCTTCTTTCTTCTTTCTTCTTATTATTATTATTATTAATTATTATTATTATTATATATTATTATTCAGTAGTTTTATTTTTATAGCGTGCTTTCACTTCACTACCGAGCGCAGCTCTGTGTGCCTTGGGTATGTGCTGTGATTTGTTGTGATGCTCTGATGGTTATTGTATGGAAAGTGTTCTGCGTAGGATGTGTGCAGTGCCTAGTAGTGCAATTTTCTGTATGTTATATGTGTTTGTAAGTCCTGGTGTTTTTGTTATGTATTTGTCTGAATATTTTTTATCATGCCTAATGCACCTACTATGATAGGAATTGTTTCTGTTTTCAGATTCCACATTCTAGTTACACCTATTTCCAGGTCTTTGTATTATTATTATTATTATTATTATTATTATTATTATTTTATTATTATTATTATTATTATTATTATTATTATTGTTATCATTATTATTATTATTTTTATTCTTCTTTATATTCATCTTCTTCGTATTCCTCGTATTTTTCCTGTTCTTCTTGTCTTTCTTCTTTTCTTCTTTCACATTCTTCCTCTTCAGCCTTCCCACATGATCTCTACACTAATTAGTCATCCCCTAACCATAGTTTCATTTACTTGTGTCCCTTCCCGATAGACGGACGGTGAAAGGTTGCATAGTTGATGCAAGTCTGATGATGTGCCGATCTAATTTCTAAAACCGCAGACATTACGTAATTCTTCACTTCGAATATTTGCGTAAACTGGCGTTGCAAGCAGAGTTGCTACAGAAACAATTGTAACGAATCATTAAAGATAGTTTAAGGGATTTCTGCATCTTATAATTATTTGGATTATATATATATATACACATATATATATATATATATGCATGTATGTATCTCTTATAGAATTATATACAAGTATATATGCATAAGTATGCATGTCTGTATATATATATATCTACCTATAGTGTATGTATGTATATATATATGTATATATATATATATTATATATATATATATATATATATATATATATTATATATATATATAATATATATACATATATGTGGCCGCTCGCTTAGCCAGCGGGATGGCGTCATTCGAAGGCTAAAGCAATGCGAACGCATTGTGACCAGCGATGTGTAACAACATCTGATGGTCTGGTCGGTCACGTGATCACGTGATATATAGGTATGTATATACATACATACATACTTACATTCATACGTACATACACATATATATATTGCTGACGCCATATGATTTTTTAAATAAATTTTCGAGAGAATGTGACGTAATTTTTGGGGGGGACCTCTCGAAACACACACGTATAATTATGAATAACTAGCAGGGCCGATGAAAGTTTGACAGTATACGTTAGCTCATTTGAAAACATTATATTAGATTATTAAACACAAGCAAGGAGTTTCAAAAATTCTTCTGACATCCTGCCATTAAATTATGTATTGCTTATTTGCCTGTGTAAAACGTCTGTCAGTTATGATGCGTTTTATAGTTTAAGGAAATAAAAGATTAATTAAACAGATAAAACTTATTCTTATTTATTGATTGAATGTCTCTTTGCAATTTTGTTAAATGTTTATCCCTGTGCCTTATTATTTTCCGAAGTGGGACAGCCTTACAGCAAAACGGAACAGGACTCGTTCCATAATGGTTGGCGTCATTTGGAGCCAGCTTCCTGCGAGATATTAGGAAGCGCATTCCCCCTTGCGAATGCGCTTTGAAGTGGCTTCAATCCAATTATCGTGAAGCCTGGCACAGCATACATGTAGCGTATGTTTATGTTCTCAAAAATAAATCTCTTCATTCTTTCTTTTTTTTTTTTCTGATATCGCCTAACATGTGGAGGCGCAATGGCCCAGTGGTTAGGGCAGCGGACTCGCGGTCATAAGATCGCGGTTTCGATTCCCAGACCGGGCGTTGTGAGTGTTTATTGAGCGAAAACACCTAAAGCTCCACGAGGCTCTGGCAGGGGGTGGTGGTGATCCCTGCTGTACTATTTCACCACAACTTTCTCTCACTCTTACTTCCTGTTTCTGTTGTACCTGTATTTCAAAGGGCCGGCCTTGTCACTCTCTGTGTCACGCTGAATATCCCCGAGAACTACGTTAAGGGTACACGTGTCTGTGGAGTGCTCAGCCACTTACACGTAAATTTCACGAGCAGGCTGTTCCGTTGATTCGGATCAACCGGAACCCTTGTCGTCGTAACTGACGCAGTGCTTCCCATCGCCTAACATTGTCCATATTTTATGAATGTTTTGAATGAGCAGACGATAATTAGTTGCATTAAATCACACGCGTTAAGTGAAGTAATTATAAAACATACAAATATATAAACAAACTTCACTGTTCGCCATCTAACCACCAACCAGTCTACACCCGAGGTTTTTTCATTTCTTTTCATTTCACTTCAGTTCAATGATACATCTATTTGTATATCTATTAATATACCTAGTTGCATAACTTTTGATATATTGGTGGGAGGATCTACTTACCGACCTGTTTGTCTGAGTGCTTGCGTGCCTGTTTGTGTCTGTCTGTATCTCTCTCTAAATATGCCATGTCTACTTTCACTTTCACCGAAGTATCTTTACATTCATAATTGGTTGGCAGCCTTTTTGTCTCGGGAAACAATGGAGTTGCGCATAAAGTAGTCTAGTCCGGCTTTTACATTTCATGTCCTAATACATTTCCTGCTGTGTCTGTGTAGTCCTATCCTGGACAAACACTCCCTCTGGCAGGTACCAGCAAATGTAGCGAAGACTGTTCCTGGCTGGTTGTAATGCCATAGTTTTCTTCTTTGTTGTCGTCTTTCTCCTGTCTTCTCCTCTGTCTCCTCCTGTATTCCCTCTCTTACGGTACGTCGCCAGTCTCTACGGTTGCCGGCAACTGCCTCTCAACCGCTAATATTGATGATGATGAGGATATCGACAAGCATTCGACTCTACCGTTACCCCGGTATGGCCACAGGTTTTCATCTTCAACGCATAAAAGATAAAAGCCGAACTTTCACAGCCGATTTCCAAAGTTTACTTCACTTTAATTTAATTATCAATCGATAATTATTTTAAAGTGTAGATTTATAGATTTCTATGACATTGTTTCGCTATACTCTCTTTTACTTGTTTCAGTCATTTGACTGCGGCCATGCTGGAGCACCGCCTTTAATCGAGCAACTCGACCCCGGGACTTATTCTTTTGTAGGCCCAGTACTTATTCTATCGGTCTCTTTTGCCGAACCGCTAAGTAACGGGAACATAAACACACCAGCATCGGTTGTCAAGCAATGCTAGGGGGACAAACACACACACACACACACACACATACATATATATACATATATACGACGGGCTTCTTTCAGTTTCCGTCTACCAAATCCACTCACAAGGCTTTAGTCGGCCCGAGGTTATAGTAGAAGACACTTGCCCAAGGTGCCACGCAGTGGGACTGAACCCGGAACCATGTGGTTGGTAAACAAGCTACTTACCACACAGCCACTCTTGCGCCTATATTGAACATTTCCATCACGCATGCGTTTTAAACAAACAAATGCAGAATAATATAGGCCTTCTCTCTCTCTCCTTCTCTTTCCCTCTCTCTCTCCCTACCTTCTCCCCCTCTCTCAACACTTCTCTGTGACTCTCGTATACTTTCACTGAATCAAATTTTCATTCTTCCTCGTTCTTACTTTGTTTCATTCTTTCTTTTCTCTCCATGTTCTCTCTTCCCATATATACATATATATATATATATATACAGTTGCGGCCAAAATGTTCAGAACGGCATTGTTTTCGCCAGAAAAGTAGGTATAAGTTTTTATCAAAGTTGTTTTGTGTTCTATAATTGTCACAGACAATAAATACGATATTAATTGTTATTGTCTGAGATTTTGGTGTAATTTGAGAGGATAATACAAAAGTTATGGATGATTTAACGATTTACTGCAAAACCCATGGCGGCCAAAATAATCATCCATAATTGTCTGTGACAATTATAGAACACAAAACAACTTTGATAAAAACTTATACCTACTTTCTTGGCGAAAACAATGCCGTTCTGAACATTTTGGCCGCAACTGTATATCTATTTCAGCTTTCGTGTTAAAACTTCGCTTGATGATGTAAGAATAACACTCGTCAAATACAGATAGTATCAAGCAGCTTAATAATACCATGATATTTGGTTTCAAAATTCCATTCAGGATAGGAAATACAAAACCTCGAACCCACATCTTCTGTTTAACATTAAGAGCTTTCTATCACCGTTCCTAACTAATTCTTCCAATTTCTCTGTCCGTTTTTTGAAACTTTATTCTTCACAGCAAGATTTGTTAGTTAAAAACTTTACAGATTATGTACTACAATGATGATGATGATAATGATGATGAGATGATGATGATGATGATGATGATGATGATGATGATGATGATGATGATGACGGCGGTGGTGGTGCAGAAACAGGTTGACATAAGTATGGTAGCTTTGCTTTTGTTTGATTTTGTTGTTTTTTTCATCTCATCGCAAAGAAAATCTATAAAAAGAAAATTAAATGAAATATGGAAATAATTTTGTCTGATCAACAATACCGTCATGGTCGTCGTGGTTGTCATTATCATCATCATCATCATCACCATTATCATCATCATCATCATCATCATCATTATCATCATCAACATCATCATCATCATCATTATCATCATCATCATCATCATCATCATCATCATCATCATCATCATAAGGATCATCATCATCATCATCATCATCATCATCATCATCATCATCATCATCAGGATCATCGTTATGTTAGTTCATGTTGTTGCCGGCGGCCTTTGTCGTAATTTATCGATCTCGCTCCGATTGCCAGATTATCTATCTTTCGTATAAGTCATACATATTCTAATGCTTCCCTAACAAACGAACTAAATAATTCATGCGTCAGGACATAGGCGAATACACGCATACACACACAGACACACACATATATATGTGTTTGTATATATATGCATGCATGTATATGTAAATACATGCTTACATACATATGTATATATATATATATATATATATATATATATATATATATAAATATATATATATATATATATATATATAATATAAATATATTCGGAATATAAATATACGGCACGCAATCACGTACTCTATGGCGCATGGATATTCCTAACCGTACACCACGCGCAATACATAACCATACAAAGATACTTAATATATATATAGATATATATTATATATATATGTATAGCATATTTATTCATACATATTTTTATATAGTATGCAAATACACACACACACTACACACATATATACTGTACACATATAGATAATATATATATATTTGTGTGTGTGTTGCACATGTATATATATGTATATACAGATATATAGAGAGAGAAGAGAGAGAGGGAGAGAGAAGAGATTTCATACATATATTCACTTATGTTATACATATACTTAAGATGCGTATATACAATTATTTTCATTAACACAATTTTTTGTAGTAATGATTCTTTAAGAAGTAATTATATATAATATATATATATATATATATTATATATATATCTATATATATATATAGATTTTCTTGCAAAATGTGAGTGGCGTATTCGTGTAGGAGGTGCACACTTTTGTGCGTGAGTGTGTGCGTGTGTGTGTGTTTGTATACATATACACATAGTTTAGCTTTTATTTCATATCCTAAAAATTATTTATGTATTTGTATGTTCACCCTTAATTTCGTTTCGTTTCATTTCATTGTTTCCTTCGGTTTTTAAATTCTCCTTTAGTCTTTTATTCCACGCATTCTTTTTACATATTTAATGTTTTTGTTGCTCCATGCTGTTTCAAAGGTTTCCACACCAATAATCTTGCTAACACCACCCGTTATTCAAGCTCCAGTTGGTTGAATGATGAAATAAATATTTAATTACTCAAATAAATAAATAATTGAGGCAAACAACAACAAAAAAAAAACAAAGAAACATCGAACAAATACAATCGTAGCATAATACCAACAAAATACATACATACATATATACATATGTAGAATACATATATATATATATATATATCTATATATATATATACACATACATATATATATACATATATATATATGCATATATATATATATATATATATATATCATATATCAACACATACTAGATATATACATATAATATATGCATATATATAATATATAATATATATATATATATATACACATACATATATATATACATATATATATATGCATATATATATATATATATATATATATATATATATACACATACATATATATATACATATATATATGCATATATATATATATATATATATATATATATATATATATATATTATACACATACTATATATATACATATATATATGCATATATATATATATATATAATATATATATATATATAGATATAGATAACATATATCTACATATACCTACACACACATATATATATACACAGACATATATATATATATACATATACAAATCTATATATAAATATACATATATTCTTACATGATGTATGTATACACATACACCCACACACACACACACTATATATATATATATATATTATAGATATATATATATATATATATATTATATATAATCAACATAATCACGTGTATGTATGTGTGTGTGTGCCTAAAAACACCATACGCATAAAAACTAAAGAAAACAAATTACTTTTGAATAAAAATGTTTTTAAAAATATCAGAACCTAAAATAAATGGTAAATTAAAAATTGTAATGAATGATTAATGAATGATTAAATTCAAATAACACAGAAATAAATAAATAAATAGATAAAGAAATAATAAGCGATCGAGAAATAATATTAATAAAATGCTTTCAAGAAGAGCATCATTCATCACCACCACTACCACCATGGCCACCACCGACAAAAACATACTACAAAATCAACTCCATAAACGTCAACACCAACTCGCCTGGCACCAAAACAAAGAATTGAAACAACAATTAGCGTGAAAATATATCAATATTAATCAATTTGATTAAATAGAATATACAATTAATAATGACATAAATATTGGTTTGGAATTTGGTGACAAGGACAGTAATTTTTTGGGGGGGGAGTGTGGGTAAGTCGACTATATCGACCCCAGTGTTCAACTGGTATTTATTTCATTAAGGCGGCGAGCTGGCAGAATCGTTAGCACGTCGGGCGAAATGCTTAGCGGTATTTCGGCTGCCGCTACGTTTTGAGTTCAAATTCCGCCGAGGTTGACTTTGCCTTTCATTCTTTCGGGGTCGATTAAATAAGTACCAGTTACACACTGGGGTCGATGTAATCGACTTAATCCCTTTGTCTGTCCTTGTTTGTCCCCTCTCTGTTTAACCCCTTGTGGGTAGTAAAGAAATAGGTATTTATTTCATTGATCCCGAACGGGGAAGACGCATGAAATACTTCCAAGCATTTTGCCCGGCTCGCCAACGTTTCTGCCAACTCACCGTTCTAATTATCACATCAATATTCCATTCAAAGTTTGGCACAATGTCAGAAATTTCGGGCGTAATGTGGGTCCATTCGATCGAGCCCAGTATTTCAGTGCTACTTAATTTATCGAGCCCGAAAGGATGAATTGCAAAGTCGACTTCGGCGAAATTTGAACTTAGAATGTAGCAGGCGACGAAATGCTTAGCAGCATTTTGTCCGCCTTTTACACACACATACAGACATATATTATATACCATTTATACATATTCATGTATATATAATTATGTATCTATATATATATATATATATCTATATATAGATATATATATAATATATATATATAAATATATATATATAAATATATATTACATACATGCAACATACATACTACATATATACATATATATATATATGCATATATATATGTATGTATTATATATATATATTATATATATATATATATATAATTAATCATATAGGGTGGCAAAAAATTTTGTAGAATTTTTTGCCACCAGCGGCCTATGGGGAAAAATTAAATAGTCATAGACCATTTTAAGTTCAACATCACAATCAAGGAACGGCATAATAGGCCATTCACCCACTAGAAATAACAGCCAAAGCTTCAACCGCAATAAACTCAATTCCGTAAACCAATTCCGTGATGTTTATTTGCGGTTGAAGCCTTTGGCTGTTACTTCTAGTGGGTGAATGCCTATTATGGCCGTTCCTTGATTGTGATGTTGACTTAAAATGGTCTATGACTATTTAATTTTTTCCCACTAGCCGCTGGTGGCAAAAAAATTCTACAAAATTTTTTTTTGCCACCCTATATTGATTAATTATGAATTTTCTGGTTAATTCCGTAATGGAATCGACGGCTTATATTTATTTGCTGCCGATAAATTTGGCGCGAGTGCGATGATTTGAAAATTTTAGGTCAGATATTGCCGAGGCAGGGTCGGAAATGCCTCGTGTAAATATCTGTTCCGACTTGGGCTATTTCTTACTGATGATTCTAAGGGCCTATGGAAGATTGGCTTGATTTAATTTAATCAGGTTAGTTTGCCATTAAACAGCAGATGAAACGGTGCACGTATAAGAATTACGGGTAAATGTTTTTTAATTTTCTCCTGGTTTACGGATTGATGTTTATTTGCGGTTGAAGCTTTGGCTGTTATTTCTAGTGGGTGAATGGCCTATTATGGCCGTTCCTTGATTGTGATATATATATATATATATATATATATATATACATATATATATATATAACACTCTGGTTGCTTTCCGTGCCACGGCTTCACCATATTGATTGAGTTGATGACTTAGAAGATTGCGAAAGATGCGGTAAGATCCATCAGAACGAATCGTTGACAGAGACTGCTACAGTTCTAGTTGTTATTTCATCCTGCATTCTTCAAATTTTTCTTCCACTTATATTGTTTCTTTTGACTTCAAAAATGTTACTTCCGGTAGTGATATAATGAAGCTATTTGAACGCTTCTGGACTTCAATTTCCCACGTTTTTGTTTCAGTTCCCGTTCTTTTGTGAGTTGACACAAGCCGTTCTTTGTAATGGCGGAGAGGACATCCGGTGGTTAATTCACTGAAGAGGAATTTACGTAGAACTCTCTATTCTTTCATTCTAACCACGTGACTTCAGCATCGAATACGCTTATTTTCTCCATTTATTTAGACAGAAACAAAAGCATTGTATTCTCTGTTTCTCAAGAATCCATAAAGGTTTGGGAGGTGCTTGATGTGGAGTTTCTGTTTAACTGTCAGAGAAATAGAAAGCGCATGAGAGAGAAAGAGAGAGTGATGATTAATGGATAGTTTGCAGTAGAAGGACGAATAGGGAAAGAAGTGATAAATGATGAGAGAAATAGAGAAAGAAATCGAGAGAGAAAGAGAGAGAGAGAGAGAGAGAGAGAGAGAGAGAGAGAGAGAAATCGAGGAACGCATAGAGATGACAAAATGAATTTTAAAAGTAGAGAGACAGGGATAGGACGAAATAATGAAATAAAATGTGAGAGGTGGTAGAGAGAAATAAAATTTAGGAGGGAGAGAGAGATGGGGAGAAAAATTTGAAAAATGATGGCGAAAAGCGGGAAAGACATCAAGAGAAAATATATCGATATCAGAGAATGAGATTGAAAGAGAAAAGGAAGTGAAGGAGGAATACGCGAATATAAGGCGAAAATATGAGGGGGGAAGCATGACAGTAACAGAGGAAAATAGAGAAAAAGAGAAAATATGAGAGACAGGTAAACAAGGGAAAAAGGGAGGGACAAACATAGAGACATGTTAGAGGGATCAGAATAAGAAAATTAGAGAAAGAAAAACAGGGGGGGGAAACGTGAGGGGATAAGAAGATATGGACAACTTTATAGATTAGTGAAGTGGCAGATACATCAGAGTATATAAAATATTTCACTATATTTGTTCCGAATCTCCGTGCTCAGGGTTCCAATCCCGCCGACGTCATCTACTTTCTTTCAGGGTCGAGGCAATAAGTATGAATTAAGGGTTCTAGATTTGGGTAACTCTTAAGAAAATCGGTTTGAAGAATTTATGGTATCCCCTCCTGCATTCACTGTTCTGATTTCAAATCCTACCGGGGTCATATTTGCATTTCGTCTCTTCGCGTTCAATAAAAGGACTACCGACGCAAGGCCCTGCGTTTGTGGCACTGTAAAACATTAACAGATCCGATGAATTGCGGTGTTTGCCCCGTCCTGGCCTAATTGAGTGGTTTACCTAAGCTTCACACCACCCTATCGTACTTTAGATACCTTTAGCAGAATTTCCTCTGTTGCAAGCATTCATGTCTGGTCTGTTATCTAAGGTTGCATTCCTCCCTTCTTCTCCCATGTTTCAAGCATCCTGTAAATGAAGGTAAATTGGTGTGCCTCTTGTTGTTCATCCGAAGACGGAACTGCGATATACAAACTAGGGCCAATGCCAAATAAATCTCAGTTATTTCTTTAGAAAAAATAGTCATGCGGACGTAAACAAGGCAAGCCTAACTTAGCGGTTCGGCCAAAGATTGATAGAATGAATACCAGACTTAAAATATATGCCGGGGTCGATTTGCTTGGTGAAACCCTTCAAGGGGGTACCCCAGCATGGCCGTAGTCTAATGACTGAAACAAGCAGCAAAAGATTACAGAAGATAACAGAAGCTGTTTCGAACAGGGCCTGATGATGTTAATAACTGCTTCTAAAGACAGTTAGGTGTTATTTGAAAGTGGTTTGACTGTTGTTTCTAGAATATCAAGCCATCGACCAGCAGTTCCTTATTGTAGCTGTTCTAATTTTGGAATATTCCGAAGGTATAATTCTGGTTGTTGAAGTAAAGGATTTCGATAATGAAGAGAAGGAAATGGTTTAGGCGATTGCAATGTTTGATCTCCTGCTTTTAGAAATAAATTTACCTAACATTCGGATAAAATTAGTCACAACCATGTTTATTTATAAGAAAGCGTGTTTGTGTACGTGTATGCGTGTGTGTATTTATAATACAGGCACACAACACACACAGACACACACACACACACACACACACACACACACACACACGCACGCACGCACATATATATGCATGGTTGGCACTCCGGCGGTTTCGACGACGAGGGTTCCAGTTGATCCGATCAACGGAACAGCCTGCCCGTGAAATTAACGTGCAACAAGTGGCTGAGCTCTCCACAGACACGAGTACACTTAACGTGGTATTCAGAGAGATTCAGCGTGACACAGAGTGTGACAAGACTGGCCCTTTGAAATAGAGATACAACAGAAACAGGAAGTAAGAGTGAGAGAAAGTTGTGGTGAGAGAGTACAGCAGGATTCGCCACCAAACGCTGCCGGAGGCTCGTAGAGCTTTTTAGGTGTTTTCGCTCAATAAACACTTACAACGCCTAATTCGCTGCCCTAACCACTGGGTCATTGCGCCTCCACGTATATGCATACAAGCATATATATGTGTGTGTGTGTGTGTGTGTGTGTGTGTTTGTATCAGTATATGAATATATGTAGGAATGCATTGGAGATATATACAGACATGTCTCATTTTATCTCTCTCTACTTCTCTCTTTCTCCCTTTCTTCATCTCTCTCTTTTAGTCTCTCTCTCTCTCTCTCTCTCTCTCTTCTCGCTTTTCCGCTTTCTCTGTCTTTCTCTGTCTCTTTCTCTCTCATATGTTTTACATTTCACTTATTCCCGCTAAGGCTTGTGTCCATGTGATCATATTTGTATGTGTGCTTGCACATATATATTGCATATATATATATATATATATATATATAAGTAAATGTAAAAAAATACAAACTGGGACAAGAACGTGAAACATTTAGAAGACAATACAAAAAACAAGCCTTCAATCTTCAGTCAAGAACCGGATCATCTTCGCAATTTCGGCTGATTAATCTTGAGATTGCTCCGATCTGGCCAGCCCCAAAGGAAAATCTAAGCCAAGCGCATTAGATTCCTTGGAAGAAAGCCTCGAATGTATACAAAACAAGGACGGAAAAACGGACGATGTTACACGAGTAAAATTACAAAAATACGTAAAAACAATAATGATAAAATAATAACAACAAAAACAGCACGTCGTGCGTAGGTCTGTGTCTGTCTGTCTGTGTATGTATATATGTATGAGTGTGTGTATATATATATTCATTATATATGTTTGTGCGTGTACATTTATGTAAATCTATATGTACATGTATAGTGTGTATGTGTATACAGACAGACAGACAGACAGACAGATAGACAGACAGACAGACAGACAGATAGATAGATAGATAG